>NC_081221.1:1948823-2248823 GCF_902713425.1 Acipenser ruthenus
CGGGCTTGCCTGTAAGCTGCCCAGAGCTGCGTTGTCCTCCGACGCTGTAGCTCTGAGGCGGCTGCACGGTGAGTCTGCAGAGTGTAAAGAAGCGGGCGGCTGACGGCACACGCTTCGGAGGACAGCGTGTGTTCATCTTCGCCCCTCCCGAGTCAGCGCAGGGGTGGTAGCGGTGAGCTGAGCCTAAAAATAATTGGGCATTTCAAATTGGGGAGAAAATAATAAAAACTGATTGGCAATGACTAAATTTAAAAAAAAAAAAAAAAAAAAAAAAGAGTGCAGGGAGGAAGTGAATGGAAGATAAACGGAAACTATCGTGTACAAGTATCACTCGAAAGCAAACCTTGAGTATCTGTGCCTTTTTTTTTATTTTCTCACTTTTTTCTGCTTTCTGTGCTCTGCGACATTTCGTGAAGCCTTAAGTTGAGAGGAACACAAAGCCACTTTTGTGGCTTGGAACTTGCTTTCAGGCAGCTGCATGGCATGCCAGGGGAGAGTCAGGGTTTGATACAGGAAAGTTGCCTCAAACTAGGTCTCCCGGTCTCCTGGAACCAGGTTTCAAGCCACTGTTCCTGAAAAAGTGGCTTATTTTTTCCCCTCAGCTTTACATTCAATTTCCCATGAAGCACAGTGCAGGCTGCCCAGTTTATGAAGATGCTAACCCACTTTTTTGCTACAATCCTCGGCTTTTATTTAACTTGTACTTAAAATCTTCTACCTACCTGCCTACCCACATTTAGAAAGCGGAGTCAGACGACAGTACACCTAAGAATGCAGTTTAAAAAACGGACAGCTTGATGCGATCCTAGCATAACAGAGAGGAGGCTGGGTGCGAACTGGCGACCCCGTGAACCGGCGACCCCACGCACTGCAAACGAGCGTCTTAACCACAACGCAAAAGAGCCGGGCTCGTCTGCATTCGTGGTTAGAGAGCTTTTCTGACAGGGGACAGCATCCTAACAGCCCGTTACACTGGCCAGGCTAAACTCACAGGTCTGGGTCTGAAGTCATTGTCCTCCAAGCCCCACTGCTCCCAGTAGAAGCGATAGTAAACCATGTTCTGAAGCATGATCTCGTCTTGGGAGTCAAACAGCAGGTAACTGGCAGCACACGGCGCTGCATTCTTAACATCGTTCACTGTAAAGACAAGAATAAGCATTGTAAAGCCCAGAGAGGTGTTAAAAAACAGGGTAAACTATAGTAAATTAAAAGTATAACCATGGGGAAAACTGCAAGAATACTGTGCAAATTTACTGTGGTAAACTTACAGCTCTCTTGCTCTTACCAAGAAAAGAAAGCTAGTGTCACTTACATTTGTAATAGGTGAACTGGAGATAGTGATACATGGTGGCCACAAACTTTTCCACGAAGAAGCCCCCCACGTTGGGAGCGAGGCTGCCCTCGCACTTCACTTTGCACTCTAGAACGTCCGTGTAGTGATCTGAGAACACAGGATGAGAACCAGCATTAGAATGCTCCTGCTTGATTGATTTCATCAGAACAATAACTCAATAAACATCATTAAAAAATATATATATCATAGCAGAGGTTTACAGATGCAATAATGAGAAGGGCTGTTATCTGCAGGGAAAGTGCAGTAAAAAAAAAATCTGCTTCTGCAAGAGTTTAATTGCTACAGAGTGTTAACATTGTTAAGAAATAACTGCAGTAGTCTAATTGAAGTCTTATTAGATACCGGCTGCTGTTTGTGCTCATTTGTGTTTAAAATTGCAGTCTTTTTTACTTTATCAGCTCTAGTACCATTTTCCCTTCTCCCTGTATCAGTTGAACTTTGAAAATGTACAAACGACAGGTGATGGACAGGTGGCAGCTGGGTAAATACATCCATTCATTTGTTCTATAAGGAATCGGCAGCCCTTTTGAGCCTCAGGAAACGTAATGCCTGAGTAGAGACCTGGAATCATGCAAACACCCTTCAGGAGATTGTCTCGTAAACCTGCAGTAACATATGCCCCCCGAATATTTGTTCCCCCTAGGAACCAATATTTGGGAATGTCTATATCCATGCACTTTCAACTAAAACCTGAATTTAAAGACAACTTTCCCTATCCCTATCCCCAACCCTAACCCTAAACCTGTATCATCCAGTCCCCTCTGACAGGTCCAGTCTCACCTACAATAACACATGAGAACAGCCTGCAAACATAGCTCACATTCATTAGCATTACACATGCACCATTTACATAAAAACTGGATAAATAACAAACATGCATGTAGGGGGGAACAAATGTTCACTGGTGGGAACAAATATTAGTTCCTCTGGTGGTACAAATATCTGGGGGAACCAATATCTGTTTACACAGTCATTTGCAGGCGAAATTCCCATCTTGTAGAGCTTAACCCAATAAACTTTGACATCATCTTCCACAGCTCTGAAAGGGAACCAGATAGTGGACAGCAGCACCTGGTCCTGTAACCTCCTGGGTCAGGACAGAAGCTGCTAATTGGGGGAAGGAGTAAGGGGGGGGGGGGGGGGGTTGACAGTAAGGTGTCCTGTTCTGGTCACTCGGGGGTCACTGACCTGCCACAGCGGGGTAGAAGTCCTTAAATTCCCTGACCTCGTGGGCACCCTCACAGGCTGCCAGGCACAGCTCATATACCTGGAAATATTCACTGACTGCCTGCTCCATCCCAGCAATGCTGCTGCGGAAATCGCCTGCGTTATACAGCTTCACTGACTTCACGAACAGGCTCTTGAAGGAGAGTTAAGGAATGAGACACAATAATTTTATGATACATAAGAACATGAAACAATCTTTTTTTGCAGTATAAGTGTCACATTTCATTTAAAGACAGAAATAATGCTAAACACAATTGAAAAAGTGTATTCGCTATAGCATGGGGTGCTTTTCTATTAAGCAGAGTTGTTGATGAGAGGCTCTGCTGAACACTGACCTGAATTAAGTAAGCAAAGAAGCGGGCAGGCAGTCTATGCTCTGCCATGCTTCCACTGTTACCCTTTGCTATGCTTTTGGAGAATGTTATAAAGGCCACCCCAGCCAGTTCCAACCCACAGTCCCTTCTCACCTGGTAGGGCTGCTCCTCCAGGTCGATGAGGTATTCATCCACCTCGAAGAGGGTCTTGAAGTAGTTGAGGTTCTTCAGCATCATAGGGTCTTCGGGGTTTCTCTGCAGGAAGGTGTGAGCTGCAGACACAGCCTTTTCAAGGTTGTTCCCCTGCAGGTACAAGCAGAGCAGTGACACAAGATTAGTTTTCCCAGTTGCAAGTGGCCCACTTCACGTGCCACGGAGTGGAGAATCTGAAAGGTAGCAAGGGAAGCAAAGCTAAACCCTGTCCACTGAGCTCTTTTCTGACAGGGTTAGCATACGACTCTGTGTACACCAGGGTAGTTTGAGACCCCAGAACTCAATTCATGAGAAGCGCAGGGTAGCAGAGCTGTGAGGAAGGAGTGTCAATGCCATTGCCCCCTTACCAAAAAAAGGTGTCACATAATTAATTTTCAACAATTGTAATGCAGTGCAACCTTCTTAATATCACCCCTGGTAATGTCACCCTCTACTTATTATCTCACATTGGTATTAACAGACAAACAGAGGATTTTTATGCCACTTAATATCACTTAGGGACATTTTTGGGCAAGATTAGGTTTGCTCTGTCCAGTATTGAAATGCGCTGATGTTTAAAAGCAGCACAATGGAGCACACAAGAATAAACTGTTTTCTACTTTTAAAATAAATTGAAATAAAAACAGCCCAGCTGTGTCAATGCAGAATGTTCTTACGGTTGGAATGTTTCTGTTGGTTAAACACCAGACATTCCGCCAGTTTGTCCACATCACAGTTTGACCAAACAATTCACGCAGCTCCCTGAGGATGGGCAAACAAATGATCCTTTAACAATGCTACCAGCTAACCAGCTGCACAGGACATGCCAGCGCTGGTGTCCAAACAGAACAATCTGCAAACTGCGCTAGATCAGTGGCCTTCCACATACCATAGGTTTGAACTGCACACTTACAGTCAAGCAACGTTAAAAATGAAACGGCGCTACCGCTGTTTCCATCTGCAGTTTACAATCTGACTAATTGACTAATTGCAAAACACTGGATACAGTAAAACAGTATCGATTTCTGACATGAATGGCAATGCAATTCTTCTGTATATTTGGCTCACTAAATTGTTGCTAATCATACACTTTCCTCGTAAAAGATATTGACTTTGCATTTTTGACTTGCATCAAGTTTATTTATTTATAGGAGGAAAGCGGAAATATTTGTAATTTATTTGGTAATATTAAAAAAAAAAAAAATGTAAAAAGTTTTACACATCTTGTGAATCTTACCGTTGGGGTAACAATATTGAGGCCTGACTATTAATAAATTAAAATCATAACAATTATGATTCGTTGCATTGCTATGCACAGGGGCAGCAGTGTGGAGTAGTGGTCAGGGCTCTGGACTCTTGACCGGAGGGTTGTGGGTTCAATCCCAGGTGGGGGACACTGCTGCTGTACCCTTGAGCAAGGTACTTTACCAAGATTGCTCCAGTAAAAACCCAGCTGTATAAATGGGTAATTGGATATAAAAAAAATAATGTGATATCTTGTAACAATTGTAAGTTGCCCTGGATAAAGGCATCTGCCAATAAATAAATAAATATAATATTTATCGCTGTGTAACTGGTGGGTCTGTGGGTAACAAACTGAACCCCCAGAAGTATGCATGATTGAAGTAGAGCAACACTATATATATATATTTAGCTCAAAGAGCCAGCTGCCATATATATATATATATATAAATTCTATTTCTCTTTTCCATTCCTATATTTTCTTTTAAAAACCAGAAGCACATTTAGCTGGAGCAAAAGCTTTGAAAATCATCCTGTTACTGTATCAGCTAAATTAATTTTACAGGTTTATCAAAGTTTTGATTAAGAATCGGAGTCGGATTAATAGCAATCAATTACAACTTAAAGGAGTGGGGAATAAAAAAAAAAAATAGAAAGCAAAGGGGGAGGCAAAAAAATATTGCTGCTTCGGGCCCCGAATCAGCAAGCACCGCCACTGCCCCTAGTATTAAGCAGGAGATGGGTCTGATTGATTCATTGCGCCCGACCGTGTGTGAGAGCAGATTGGGGGACGTGGCAATTCTAAAGCGACTCGTTCTACACCAGTCTGCTGTTCCGTCACGGAAAACTAATAAATTAAAGCACTGTTTTCACCCATTCACACAAAAATGTCTGACATTCCACTGTCCGGCCAGACACAGCTCAAACCGTTAAAAAAAAAAAAAAAGTGTAACTATTTAAAATAGCGGAGGCTACTCCCCTAGGGAGATTTAATAATTTAAACTGACATTTTTTTTTATTACTTGTATTTAAAGTTTTAAAAAGCTAATATGACATTGCTCTGTATTTTACGCATTAGCTGTAAAGATCAATGTGATTCTACTGTACTTTGGCCGCTGCAGGAATGGAAAGATACAAGCATACAGAGCTACACACATAGCGGCCTATACAGAATTAAAATTATTAAAACATAAAAGTGTCCCGTACATGGATCACAGCTACTGGTTATTAAATATGACAAAAGTAATACTAACAATATGTATTATGATTATGATACCAATGTTAATAAAAAAAAAATGAAATATAAATATTAATTTTTAATAAAAGTTGCCATAACCTGTAGGATTTCAAACTTTTTAAGTGTTTCTGGAACTTTACCTCACCTGAAAATAGGCGAACTGCAGATACCTGTAAGGCATCCTGTTATAAAACGCGTCCAGGATGTCTTTACGAGGGTAGGCGACAGAGAACACGGGGGAACTGGCTTTGCACTTCTTTAAGCAGAAGGCTCTTTGTAAGACATGATTAAAAGCCCGGAGCTCGCTGTCCACAAGGAGAGCATCCTGCTGGTCTCTGCCGACTTTGCTGCAGTTGTGGCTGCAAAACGACTCGCTGTCCTTCAGCAGTCGGTGTATTCGTAAACTCATCTCCAGGTATTTAATGCTGTCCTTCCAGTTTTCAGCTGCATATTGATCCAGTGCGTACCCGTAGGCAGTTTCTAGGGGCATCAGTTCGCTCTGCGGATAGCTCCTGAAACTGTATTTCTCATACTGGGCTTCGATAGCCACAAATAAAGCCGCGCACACGCAAAAGTAGACCAGAGTTTTGCTTGCGTTCTTGCGATGAGGTTCCATGTTACTTTAGTGATGCGTTTTCCTTTCCCCCCCCTAGTTATGATGGCATAAACATGTCTTTCTGCACGTAGACTGGCTGAGTCTGAGATGATTGAAAGAATCTGGAAAGTTAAAAAAAAAAAAAAAAAGGTAGAAGGAAAAGTTTTTTGGTAGGTTTCGGGTTTCACCTGGGTCATAGCGCCGAATGTTTGTGTGTCAGTCACGCATGCGCGTACAAGTCAGGGTGCTGAGTTTGACTTGAGTCAATTGGGTTTTGTAATATAATAAAAATTTTAAAAAAGAAACTAAAACAAACGTAAAATGTCAGCTATGAATGTATTACGCCATGCCGGTGCTGTAAAAAAGCAACTGACTACAGTGGTAGCCAATATTTTTTGTCTACAGTATAGGCCTTTAGTAAAATAACTATTTACACAAGCTCTACGTTTCTGTAGAGAACGTTTTAGTAATTTTATTTTTAAATGTGTGCTTCCCAAATGATTACAAAATACTATCATATGCATTCGTGCTGTAGTAACAAAGACATATTTTTTAACTGTACACATGACGCGCTGTTTAATCATGTGGCTATGTGCTTAAACTTATTAGGGCGCCTATGGCTCTACAACTAGGCCTCACAGCGGGTGATCAAAAAGAGATTTATTATAAATCAATCAATCAATAATTCCACTCCGTACAACACAATATATTAACCATTTAAGCATTATTTAGCCAGTTATCAATATTCCACCATTAACAATTAATTTCATGTGGAGGTTTTTTATTTATTTTGAAAGATTTACCCCCCCCCCCCCCCTAAACCCAAAAGTTTTTTTTGTTTGTTTTTTGTAGAGCAACAGCTTAGACACACCAGAATGTAGGATACTGATCCATTGCCATTGGTTACAATCGTGTATTAAAACCATGTGTTAAAAACATACAAACGTGCAGTAATCGGTCTCACAATGGGTGACACCTCCCGGTTCTAAGCCATGTTGTTAGTAGATATGGTAATAGTGTTTGGTGCTGGGTGAAACTCACAAGTGGTCAAATGTGTAACCCCCTGGGGATAGGAATTCCCGACACCGTGAGGTCTACAGATCTGCTGTACCAAGGCTATATCCAGTGTGCACAGTTGTACCATGTCAACTTTCCTATCTGTGTATCTATTTTATAAAGCATGTGTTTTGTTAAGGCAGGGTAACTTCTCAAACTCAATAGAATTCACACAGACTGTTTTAGAAGTTCTAAAGGGCAAAGGGAGGTCGCTCTACTATGACTGGTATAATGTATACACAAAAACAGAACAATTTAAGGTGAAATTTGCTTTAAAGCAATCGAACTACAGAGAGATTTGTCGTAGTAGTACACGGGTACGCTGTGCAAACTGACTATTATAATATATTTGCATCCAAGTTGGCTACTTGGAATGAGCCAGTGGAACTTTTTTTGATTAATAATGATATAGAATCTTTGTAAATGGTAAACATGCCAGCATCGGAGAACTTTTAATTTTCAGATGCAATACTGCAAAATATCGCTTTCCTTTTATATTCTTGTAATACTAATACTACTAACTGTTATTATCATCATCATTAGGCTACTCATTATTATCATGATGTTTTTTTTTTTTTTTTTATCAGTAGTAGTCCTAGTGTTACATTCAACCAATCCATAGGGATAAAACGATTGGTCACAAATATTCTTTATGCAAATGCTTGGTTGCCAGCTTAGGTTATCGTCTTTATTTTTTTCTTTAAAAATACCGCACGTTTGACATAGACATCTCTGCGCGAAAAACCAATCGTGATTTAAATTATGCATTCACGACATCAAATAACTTTTGTAGTTGCGAAGAGGCGCTGACGTCAATTGGTTCTAGCGTGTTTTTTTTATTTTCTTATCGCAATACCATCTTGGGTTTTAATGACTATATAAGCGCATTTTGGTTTTATAGCAATCTTCCCGCTGATAAACAGGATTTCATGAAATACATTTGCTTTGAAGACAAACATTCCTTCAAGTTTTGTGACCAGGACCCACTATTCCGATTTTGAGCAGGGTCTCTGGGACAGAGCGGAAAACACGTTCCCCTTGTGTCTTTAACTAGGCAGAGCACACCCCTCATCCAACAGGGAGGGGGTCCAGTCTACCTCAGAAAACAGGGTCAACATTTAACATTAACAGTGCTTGTAGCATATAATACTAGATGCGGATTACGCCCGAATAGTGGCAAGTGTATTTGCTAAATAACTACTCGGTAAACCGAGATGTTGCAGACAAACAATATATTTGCATTGGAGTTTAGGACCCAGAGGTATTTCCTCCAATTTGGGAAGCGCAGGTCCTTTCATAAGCCAGCGGTAATTGTTTAGTGTGCTAAACTTTATCCCTACTATTTTATTTTTCCACACCACGGCGCTAACTCAAATAAATCGATGCGATATTACGGTTGTTTGGTTTATCAGCCAGTTTGTGTAAAAAGCGCCGCCCAAGAGCGGGCAAATATTGACGAAAAAAAACAAGTTACGCCCTAAAATTCACAGACAGCTAAAACGAGCATCATCATCCCACGAAGGCCGCTTACACGTTTACAAAATTCCTTTAAAAGCAACCCCCCTCTTCTTTGCAATGAATGAGGGAGCCATCGTACTTTGATTGGGGTTTGAGGTAAGAAGTTGGTGCTGGAACGAGCTGAAGTCGACGACTACTCCTCTTCCAAGTCTTTGAGAAAACAATTTAGAAATAAAAAGGTTTTATTTTTTTTTGTACTTAGTTACAAGTTACAGAGAAGATGGTGGTGAGGTTTTTACTAGGTTTTCTAAGTGTTTTGGTGGTGTGCGTACTTTGCAACCCCGGGCCCCTGGAAGACGTAGTCGTAGACCGAAATTATATCCCTAAGGTCTGCCCCAGAGAGGTGAAAATGGGGGACCAGGTACGATATCATTACAACGGCACCTTTAAAGACGGGAAGCAGTTCGATTCCAGGTAAGTCTTTCAAATTCATGCATCGATCGATTTGCAGACAGATTTATTTATTTATTTGCTGATGCAGTCGTAGACGGGTACGTTGTGCAAACTGACTGTTACAGTATATTCTGCATCCATGCTTATAATTACTCGTGCAGATATGGTGTGTATTTTCAACGTTTGCTGTTAGTCCCTGATTTGATTAACAGATACAATGGCAGATGTGTTTTGCTCCGTTTTTCTGGACAGTTACTTTTCTTGCGCAGCCTCGATTTCTGTAGACGTGTCATCCATGCATCAATGGCTATTGACCACAATCAAACGGGAAGAAGCTTGTCCCAGTCATTTAAAATGTCCGCAAGAAGGTTTTTACGCGTGCATGGAAATGCAAATCGCATATTGTACAATTTGACCAACTGTTTGATCAATTTAAAAAAATATATCTTTTTTTTTTTTTTTTTCATGCTTCTCTAAATTCCGTTATAGCTTAGTGTCGGGTTTCACTTATATATAAGTGAAACCCGTCACATTATAGCGACAAGAGAATGGTTTGACAACAAGATATTTATTTTTACCCATTTTTATTTCTGTAGCAATTATATAAATATTATACCAGCCCTACTTTTGGGAATTTTATTTAATATGAAAATGTAAAAAATCACTGCATTATATTCTCCAATAAAATATATAGGCATATATTGTCTTGGATGTACATCAGTTAGACATTAACTTTTTAGTATTTTTTTAATACAAATATAAGCATACGTTGTAAGCATGTAAGGCAACTGAGCATCGCGGCTAATGCTGGTAGGTGAAGGTTTAAAACATGTAATGAACTGAGTGATTAGAGCCACTACAGTCAGGTTTCCTATAGCACTATAAATTCTACTGCAGTAACACGCCCCGAAAACACTGTTGCCAGTAGTTTAACACCATCGGGGCTGAAGAAAGAGAAATACTTCTAGAGAAAGTGAAATGCGTGGTTATATTAAGAATTTGTTCGGTGCAGCAGCGGAATTAGTGCCAGTAAAAAAATCCTGTTGGTACTAACATCTGCGCAAAACAATCTTAGTGTGTTGAGAATGCAAAAAAAACCTACTCCCTCATGTTTTATGCACAGGGTAGGACTTTCATAGTGCCGGCTAAGGTTTAACGCGTTTAATTAAATTATCCAGAGTGGTTGCAACGCGCATACCCACATTTTTCTTCAGTCAACGTGTGTTTAGGGTAAAAAAGCACTCCCTTAAATTCCATCGCCTCAAGGTATCCTCTTGCGGTTTGTTCTCGATTATTGGAGTGACTTACAAGCTACTTAACCCATTAAATGCCATTGTCCTCATTTGAGGACAGGCTACTTTGTAATTTTATGGAGAATCTTTAACTGGCATCTACCTTAGTTTTAATTTTATATTATTATGATAACTTGCTGTAATTTTGTTAACCGCATAAGTTAAGTCTAAGTAACTTATTAATTCTTCAAATGCAGCCCTTAAGATGCTTTTATGACGCCTCGAAATGATACATTTCTTGGTGTTTTCAATTTTACCAGAAAAATCAAACTGTAATAAAATAAAACGCTGCACAGATTTGCGTCATCCCTAGACTATTTTTTTTTCTTTTTTTTCCCATGTGAGGTCGCCATGGATTAAAGGGTTAAATAAACCAGATTTGCAAATAAATATTAACATTGGAGTACAAATACATGGCAGACCGTGTTTTTTTACGCGTTCTCTGTCTTCTCACAGCTATGAGCGAGGAACCGCTTTTAGCGGTGTGGTCGGAGTTGGTCGCTTGATCTCTGGCATGGACCGTGGGATCCAGGGCATGTGCATCAACGAGAAGAGAAAGATCACCGTACCCCCGCATCTGGCTTACGGCAGCTTGGGCGCAGGTAAGTGCCAAGAGCACAGCTTTCGTAGTGTCGCTTCCACAGAATTAAATCCAATTAGATTAAAAAAAAAAAAAAAAAAAAAAAACTGTAGATTTTTAGGCAGTCAAGATACTAGCATTACCTCGGTGATTGGTTTTCAAACGCATGCACCCTTGAGAAATATGACTTGTACTGAAACATTAGGTAGCACGCTATCTATTTAAAATATAATATTTATCAACAAAAATATAATGTTTTTGCATTCTAGAGGTTTTTTTTTTTAAATCTCTGAGTTAATTGTAACATTTAACCACTAGGGGGCATACCTTCCTTGCAAATAAACTGCCATAAAAGAACTGGTGTCAAGGGAGCCCAGACTTGGGTTACTCTTTATCTCCATGTACACTGGGATGGTTTAGGACAGTTCAGGCTTTTCAACTCGCCATGCAATGCATTCTGGTGCGTTTTAACCTGTCTCGGGTACCTTTCACAGCAAGACTACACTTACCAGAATGCATTGGGGGTGTGACTTGAAAAGCCAGAACTGTCCTTGTGTACAAGTCACACCCCTAATGCATTCTGGTAAATGTAGTCCTGCTGTGAAGGGTACAACGTACCAGAATGCATTGCGATGTGAGTTGAAAAGCCTAAACGGTCCTGGTGTACGTGGAGTCACATGGTAACCCTGGTCCTAACCCCTTCTCTCATGGAAACAAGCCCGTTTCCTGCAGAGCTGAGCGTCAGTTCTCGTTTGTCTCTGCCCCGCCAGGTAAAGCCATTCCTCCTGATGCCACCCTTGTCTTCGACGTGGTGTTGCTGGACATCTGGAACAAGGATGACCAGGTCCAGACCACGACAGTGTACAAACCCAAGGACTGCAAACGCACCGTCCAGAAATCGGACTTCATCCGCTACCACTACAACGGGACCCTGCTCGACGGGACCCCCTTCGACTCCAGGTGAGTGTTTCTCCACAGTTACTGCAGACGCCTGAAACTGTAACTGAGTGGCAGTGAAACAGTCATGTGTGCCTTCCTAATGATGCCCATTTCAGAGCCCATACCCATGTGTTGGCACACCAGGTGAAGTGCATAACCTTCCTCCACCCCATGGTGTAACCTCCATTTGTGTGCTTTATAGCTGTCTTGTGAATCTGGTGTAGTTTGGCTCTGCTGTCAGCTATACTGTAGCTCTTGTATGGGTGGTTGCAAGGCTGCACAGTGTTTGCTCCTGTCTCTCTTAACCGCTTCTCTCTCCTCACTTGCAGCCACAGCAAGCTGCACACCTACGACACCTATGTGGGCGACGGCTGGCTGATCAAAGGCATGGATGAGGGTCTGATCGGCATGTGCGTCGGGGAACGGAGGAACATTATAATCCCGCCATTCCTGGCCTACGGAGAGAAGGGATACGGTAAGATGAGATCTGATTGGGAGGGATCGGAAACCGGATTGGGGTCAGAGTGAAGAGAGGAAAGAGTTTTAGCTTAGCCACAAGTGTGCATTACTCCGCATCACGATAATCACTGCATTCCTACTGTGAGTTTAATAAGAGACACATGAGCTTGTTACCTATATACTGTGGCTAATCAAGTGTGTAGTAAAACCTGGAATGGGGGGGAAACTGCTATGCAGTAGGAGTCATTTCCATCCGTGTACAATGCCATTGTATATTTCATAACTCCATGGCACACCTGCATGTCGGGGGCTGGTTTTGCACAGAGTGTTTAAGGATACACAGGGTTTGAGTAAGGGTGGGGTTATCGACATTCCCTGCTCTCCTCTCCCAGGTACTGAGATTCCTCCTCAAGCCAGTCTGATGTTTGATGTTCTGCTGGTGGATCTCCACAACACCAAGGATGATGTGACCATTGAGAATCAGGTGATCCCAGATCTCTGCAAGCGCAAGTCCGTGACTGGAGATTACATCAGATACCATTACAACGGGACCCTGCTTGACGGAACCTTCTTCGACTCCAGGTGAGCACACGAGACAGTTCGATCCAGTGACGCAGATTCACCGGTCAAGGTAATCTCTCAAACACTTTATTTCAGCTATTTTTCAATATTACATGCATGAAAGGGTTAAAGTTCTCATGAACAGAAATCTGTTGCTACAAAAAACACTTTGTCATGGATATAAACACTAGTTATTTCCCGTCTACAGCTGGGAGCTCAAATATTTGAAGCCTTTGTATCTGCTCAACCTGATTTAGTAGGGGAGTGTCGTCTGTATGGCAGCCATCTGATATCTTTGCTTGGGATAATTGGAATACAGGGCAAGTTGCAGCCTGCTCAAGTAACCCAGCTCCGAGAATCAGACTGGAGACAGTTTGCAATGCTGCTACTGCAACAGAGATTGTTAACTGATTATTCGATTGGGTAAAAACTCAAAGCCCAGTAAAATGACTGGGAATGTGGATTAGGAGTTCTGAGGGAACACAAACCCTCTATTACAATACGATGTATTATGTAAAGATACTGAGATCAGGTGCTGTAACAGGGAGATAGGAAATGTAACCGCCCGGTCTAATCCGTGGAACTCCTCGCTGCATGGCTGAATGCTCGGGGATCTCAAACCCCCAAATCGGCTGCAGTTACCCCTCACTGTCCTTGTTTTCTTCCCCCAGCTACTCTCGCAACAACACCTACAACACGTACATTGGGATGGGCTACGTGATCCCAGGGATGGACAAGGCCCTGCAGGGGGTGTGTATTGGGGAGAAGAGGAGAATTATCATGCCCCCACACATGGCCTATGGAGAGAGTGGAGCTGGTAAGGGGGCAGGAATGAAAGACATCCATTTATCAAGGCTCGGTGGTCCAGTGGTTAAAGAAAGGGGCTTGTTCCAGGTTCAGTCCCGGCTCAGCCACTGACCAACTGTGTGGCCCTGAGCAAGCCACTTAACCTCCTTGCGCTCCGTCCTTCGGATGAGCAGCAATTGTGATGCATAGTTCACCCCCAAGTCACTTTGGATAGAAGCATCTGCTAAATGCCTAATTAACTATAAACCCGAGCTCAGGGAGCCAGCATTGCATGATTTATTTTGTAACTCTCCGTAAGTCAAGAATCGGAAGGTCTAATTCGTATGCTGATTTTTGCCAGTTGATTTGTATCTGATAGTCCTCTCTACAACAGTGGAAAATCGAATTTGTTATAAGGATGGAAATAAGACTCCTGGAAGCCTTTGTATTCCAGGTTTTAAAATGAGCCTGATTAGCCACAGTGTGCAGGTAACAAGCTCAGGTATGTCTTATTAAACTCACAGTAAAGCCAGGATCAAACTGCTGTGCAATGGGAGTCTTATTGCCATCCCTGTGTTAACTGGAAAGGTGGGTATGTCTGGTATAAAAAAGGCTAATGCTGTATTGCTGCGGCTCGTTTTTCTCTCCAAGGTGAGAGCATTCCTGGCTCTGCAGTGCTGGTCTTTGATATCCACGTGATTGACTTCCACAACCCCACTGACGTCGTGGAGATTGTGAGCTCCTTCAAACCCAAGGAGTGCAACGAGACCACCCGCGCCAACGACCTCATCAAGTACCACTACAACTGCTCCATGCTGGACGGCACACACCTCTTCTCCTCGTACGTAACCCTCCCCCAGTCCCCTCTCGCACCACAGGCATGTTAGGAGCGCTGCAGCCAGGGGATCCAGTCCCTGGTTTCACCCCGATTGGCACTGATTTTGTAATGCCTTACCCAAGGTAAAACATGGTACCACTTTACAATAAGTGTCTCCTAATTACTGTGTATTCACACAGCAGTTAGTCAGTAAACGCATGTGTACTTGCACATAATAGCAATGTTTTGCATAGTTACAATCTACTTCACATATAAATCTTTTTGCATGATGTAACCTTAACCCTTTTTTGATACAATTTTGTGTACTTGCACAGATCGTGCAAAAAGATTTACACATGAGGTACATTGTAACTATGCATAATAACATTGCAATTATGTGCAAGTACACATGTATTAAACAGCTGCTATGTAAATACATTCATTTACATTCACTTCATGTAGAGTCACTGGTAAAACTAGGTAGTCCAATGTATTTGTAGCTAACAAAAGTATAAGGTATCTGTTTTGCACTTGCATCCACTAACATCGGACCCAAATGTGCTGTTTTGAAAGACACATCTGTTGCACTTGCTTCCCTAATTGACTGACATGTTTTCAGCCAATAACCTGCTTTTGACGAAGCTGACACTGCCGACCCAGGAAGTGTAAGAGATGTGTGTTTCTTTCAAAACTGCACATTTGTGACCTATGGAATAACTTTTGCTGGCTACAGTCACTTCTTTTGAAGCAGGAAGAACCTGAAGGGCAAGAACTGAAACCTCATGCTGTGTTGTGACCCAGCCTGCTTCAATGTGTGTTCCATTTTCTTTAGAAATGATTACGAAAACCCTCAAGTTGTAGTTCTCGGAGCCAACAAAGTGATTGATGGCTTGGATGCGGGCCTGCAGGGGATGTGTGTCGGAGAGAGGCGGGTTGTCATCGTGCCCCCGCACCTGGGCCACGGGGAGAAAGGAGGTGAGGCCCACACTATGTAGCACACACTTTTTTTTCTATAACCAGACTGAAGATAGTTCAAAAGAACAAATCTGATCTGTAGCCCATTCGGGTACGGGTCGGGTCTTGGGTCCTTGTGTCCGCCCGGACTGGTAAAGACCTCAGCCCGTGTATGAGTAACCAATTCTGAAAGGCACACTGATTCTGCAACATTTAAAAGCTGTTTCAGTCCTAATGTACGGGAGATCTGATGGGCTTTGATAGAGGACTGATAGCTCTCGGTTAGGAGGTGCTTCTGCACAAATTCAAAACGGATGATCAGTCTCCGAAGTAGGTACTGAGGTAAGGTCTCTGTGTCTCTCTGTCTAGCACGCGGAGTGCCTGGCAGTGCAGTCCTGCGCTTTGAAGTGGAGCTGGTGGATTTTGAGGAGGGGGTACCGGACGGGTACCTGTTCGTGTGGCTCACCGATCTTCCCGAAAACCTCTTTGAAGAGATGGATCTCAACAAGGATGGAGAGGTTCCACTGGAGGAGGTTGGTGCACAGGAACGGACAGGGGGGTGGGAGGCGGGCTCTGGTGTCGACCCGTACGACCAAGCGGTTAAGAGCTAGATTAATCCTGAAAGCGCTTTTAAAATAAACTGCGCGTGTGAAAATAAACTGGACCTGACGTGCCTGAGACATGCTGAATAAATGGACCGCTAAGGGTTAATAAAACCAGCCTTCACAGCAATCTGCAAAGCTCTGTTATGCGCACACCAGTTTTAATATATAGAAGAAGAAACCATTTTTCTGACCCCTCCTCTCCCTTTTCCCGTTCCCAGTTCACCACCTTTATCAAGGGTCTCGTTGCGGAGGGCAAGGGTCGCCTGAAGCCAGGCCAGGACGCTGACCACATCATTGAGGACATGTTTGGGAACCAGGACCGCAACAAGGACGGACGCATCGTCCCAGAGGAGCTCAAGCTGAAATCGGCCGAGGATGCAGAGCGCGCGAGGCATGAGGAGCTGTGAACAGCAGGGACAGAGCAGCGCAGTCAGACACGGACACGAGCGCAGGCCACTCTACAGCAAAGCAGAAATACAGTGAGACACACAACAGCACAGCTGGAACAGGTTTATACAGGTAGAAACCTGGACTACAGCTGTGGCCAACAGTTTAGTATCATCTAAAGTTTTAGGATTGAGACCATTTGAAAAAAAAAAAAAAAGAATTAACATAATTTAGGTCTTTTATTTAACATCATGTGATCAAAGAAACTTCAAAATGTTCTCGCAAAAGTCTACCGGAAGCCATGACAGTATTTAATGTTAGATTTCAAAATGTCAGTTTCATTTCATTTTTGTATTTCAGAATTTCCTTTTATGAGGGAAAACTACAAAGCGCTATGTAATTCAATATGTTAACTTAACATTATTCAGTAGGTTTCATTCGACTATGAAGCAAAATGAGTTCATTCTAGAGGGTGATGCAAAACGTTTGGCCATAGCTGTAGACAACCAACCAATGTAAACTTTTCAATTTTTTTTTTTTTTTGTGAAAATCATTTAATATTGTATACCTTCTAGAGATATGTATAATTAGAGCCAGGGCTGGGGTCAATTCTTGTTTTTCAATACCTTTTTTAAAATCAATTTCCAATTGGTATTTTAGAGTGTTCATTTGAAGCCGATTTTTATTGATTCGCAGTGACTTCAATTTAAGTAATTTGTCGCCACTGTGAGAAGCTCATTTTAACAGAACACAGCTAATTGCAATTTTGATCAGTGATGTGTTGGAATTGATTACATTGGAATTGGGAATTGATTTTTTTTAAAAATTGGGAAGTGTTATTGACCCTAACCCTGTATATATAGCTCTGCTGTTCTGTAGAATCCCCCCCCCCACACTCTCAAAAAACCATAGTCAATCAGACCTGTTCTGAATTTCCAATCACATTGGCACATGCTCTTATCTCCACATGATTTCCATGTTATTTATAAGGTGTACTCTTTGTAAATGTACAATAAAGAAAAAATGTGTTTTTTTTTAAAAAATAAACTGGACCTGTTGTAGCTTTTAAATTATTTTTTCAGAAGAGGGGTCCATCCGTCGCTTATAAAATAAATGCCGTTTGGTTTCATTAAAGGATGGAACTGCAGCATTTTAGTCTTGGTGCAATAGTAACAAATCGACGAGGGGTGGGGCTGTGAATACTTTATACAAAACAAGTAAAAGATAAAGTACACTTCAACCTGTTTCAATGCCCTGCCAAGTAAAGATGGTTTGACAATCAATAATGATCCCTGAATTAAAGCAAAATGATACGGCTGCAAAATAGAATTTTAATTTAACACAAGTTTTCCACACCATGTTGTCCATATTAGTGTATTTAGTTCTCAAGCAGGACACTATTCTTCACAAGTCATTGCAGTTACTGCTAGCCTTTCCTACAAAAAATACCAAAGCCCTTATTTGAAGACAGTCTATATTTTATACTTTTTTTTTTTGGAACATTTTTAAATGGCGTCTACCTGTTATTTGAATTTGCTCTTTAACTATAGAGTTATGTTAACTTTAGTTCTGTTAACCTTGAGGGTCTTTGTCTTTGTCTTGCTCGAATCATTAGGTCAATCAAGCCACCACTCTACAAGCTGAAAGCCTTTCAATTTGTGAAGATGCTTTTCTTTGTATTCAGTCTGTCTCCTGTATTCTAGAGAACAATTCAAGATCTCTTGGCAGGTGGGCTCCCGAGTGGCGCATCCAGTAAAAGCACTCGCTAGAGTGCAGAATGGACACGAGTTCGAGTCCAGGCTATTCCACAGCTGACCGTGGACGGGAGCTCCCAGGGGGCGGCGCTCAATTGGCCGAGCGTCTCCCGGGGGGAGGGAGGGTTAGGTCGGCCAGGGTGTCCTCGGCTCACCGCACACCAGCGACCCCTGTAGTCTGGCCGTGCGCCTGCGGGCTTGCCTGTAAGCTGCCCAGAGCTGCGTTGTCCTCCGATGCTGTAGCTCTGAGGCGGCTGCACGGTGAGTCTGCAGAGTGTAAAGAAGCGGGCGGCTGACGGCACACGCTTCGGAGGACAGCGTGTGTTCATCTTCGCCCCTCCCGAGTCAGCGCAGGGGTGGTAGCGGTGAGCTGAGCCTAAAAATAATTGGGCATTTCAAATTGGGGAGAAAATAATACAAACTAATTGGCAACGACTAAATTTAAAAAAAATTATCTCTTAGCAGGGCAGGTTTGGGTTGATATTGGGAGCCTCAAGTATAAATAAAGTTGAGGGAAGAAGCAGCCACTTGGTTTCAGGCCACTGCATGGCACACCAGGGGAGACCTGGGGTTTGATACAGCAAAGTTGCCTCAAGCTTGGTCTCCTGGAACCAGGTTTCAAGCCACTGTTCCTGAAAAAGTGGCTCTGTGTTCCCTCAGCTTTAGTCTTCACGGTGCAGTAGAACCTCAAATGTACAGCTTTTGTTACAGCCAAAAGTTTCATATACATTCTCGTTAGCATGCACAATATCATTGAAAAAACTGTTGAAAGATGTACTTTTAAAAAAGGTGCCTATGGCAAAAAGGAAAACTGATTTTATTTTAAGATCGGAGATGTTTTGCTGACATACAAAGTATGTATATAATGGAGATTTGACATGAAATATACCAGTGTATATTGAATCTCATTTGTGTGTATTTTGAAGATAAGGACTGGAAAGCGAAGGGTAATGATTTTTTTTTTGAGCACTGTCTGTTTTTCTACTTCCATTGGAGGAGGAGGAGGGTTGAGAGTTTAAAATATTAATTGTTCAAGGGTTGGTTAATTATAACGGATTTGAAACTAGAAGACACTGAAGGCAGCGGTAGCCTAAGTGTTTGTCTTCTTGACTTAATTTCTTCTAATTTTAACTTAGATTTCTGATTCAGAGGTTTGAAGCGATGGGTATGTCTATTTGGTGACAGGTTGAGTGACTTAAGACAGTGGGTTGTATTTTTTTTTTTTTTTGCAATGATCGCTTACATTGTGTACTATATCCTCAATAAACAACAGCTGTTTTTGTAAGACCTGTGTCCTACATTATTCATTTTATAGTACATATTCTCTGTGGCAAGTGTATGACAGAGGTGCAGAAATGCTCATGCATAATGAGCATTTAACCTGGATAGAGTGGTTTAACAAGAACTGAGAAACAAAACATGAATCAACTAGCAGGTTAGGGTTCCTTTGAGGGATTGGAATTGATATTTTAGAGACATAATTGCTGTGATTGTTCAACTGCTTTCATTTGAAGCCAGTTTAATTAACTAACAGTGACTTCAATTTAAGTCATTTGTTGCCACTGTCAATTGCAATTTTGATCAATGACGAACTGGAATTGTTCAAAAGAGAATGAGAATTAAGAATTGATTTTAAAAAGGAATTGGAATTGAAAAACAGGAATTGACCCCAACCCTGGTATTTAGTAAATACATCAATCTAGAAATGAACTACATTGGTAAAACTCTGTCTTTCTGTTTAAGGACTATGACAGTTTAAGCCATTTTAGATGGTTTTTAATTTAAAAGTAACAAATAAAAGGTCAATATTACACATTGAAAGGGGAGCTGCCACAATTTGGACATCTTTGCAACTAAATTCCATTACAGAGGTATTTTTTTAACCCATTAAGTGCCATTGTCCTCATAATTATTTGGAGCATTTTTAACTGGCATCTACCTGTTATTAAAATGTTCTCTTAAACCATACTATTATGATAACTTACTCTAATTTTGTTAACCGCAACATCCATCCATTATCTGTAACCGCTTAATCCTATAGAGGGTCGCGGTGAGCCGGCACTTAACAGAGCAGACACAGGGTGCAAGGGAGGACTGCACCCTGGATGGGATGCCAGTCCATCGCAGGGCAACTAAGGGGCAATTTAGAGAGGTCAATCCACCTAGCCAGCATGTCTTTGGACTGTGGGAGGAAACTGGAGTACCCAGAGACAACCCACGCGAACACAGGGAGAACATGCAAACTCCACACAGACCTGAGGCTGGAATTGAACCCAGGACCCTGGAGCTGTCAGGCAGCAGCTCTAACCACTGCGCCACCATGCCACCTGTGAACCACAACCGTTAAGTCTAAATGTAACTGTTAATTCTACAAATATAGCTTGTTAGATGCTTTTATGACACCTCAATATAAAATAAGACACTGAAGCTTAATTTGACACATTTCATGGTGTTTTCCTCCCCACAGTGGTGAGGCTAAAGCTCAATTTTCTGTGCTGAGTTTCATAGCCGGTGTAAAATTCTAGTGGTCTAACGTGACTGCCCTCAAAATAGGACGCTGGAAATGTATATTGTAAATATATTGAATAGGTTGAAAACTTTTAGAATGGTAGCATATGGATTTAGAATTCAGCATAAATACAGCCTGTGTTCTGATTTTTTCAAAGAAAAATGTATTTGGTACTTAATGGGTTAAATAATTTCCCACACACTATAAGAAAAGGAATAAACAGGAACCGTTACTGGAGTTGAATGTGGAATATGAAAGGTAAATCATTTCGCAAATACATTCATCGTTAATATTTTGAGAATGGAAAAAATGCTTCGATTATCATTTAAAAAAATATTGTCTAAGGCAGCTTTTAAAATTTCCCCCACCAATTTGATATTTTAATAATAAAAAAAAAATGTTACAAAAATGCAGCAAAAGAGATGTACATGAATGTCTTTAAAAAAAAGGCTTTAAAATGTTACTTTTCAAAATATTTTTGAATAAAATACACTTTTATGATGTAAACTTGCCAGACTTGACCCATTTATTAAGCTTAACGAAATAAATAAAAAAAAACATTATTTTCAATGGTAGACAAAATACTTGTAAAAAACAAAAAACAGCAAAAAAAAGAGAAAAAGTGGCTAGAAATGGAATTGAAGTGATGTTTTGACTTTACCTGCTGTACCCGTAACTATACATGGAGTCGACAGAGTTGAAAGGTCACCAGATTGGCATGTTATCATATTGAAGAAGAATGAGCAGAAGGTGGTTGTGTGTATTTCCTCCCCCATACACCTCCGCTTGGCTTTCCTTCCCATTCCCCTGCAAAAAAGCTGATTATGAAACAACTGTGTGTGGTGCACAGTTGAGACAAGGCATGCTGGGAGTAGGAAGGGGTGTGCTGTGGTGCACAGTGAGCGCTTACACACCCAGTCCTTTCCCAGTTTTCTCCTGGCCTGTTCCTCCTCAGTTCTTGGCAATGATGTGCTGCAGGATTCTGTTCACGACATCCATGGATTCGTCCTTCACCAGCACAATGTCGTAGGAGTTCAAATACTGTTCCCTTCGCTCCTCCACCTGTGGGGAACAGAATGATCAACACTCCAAGAATCCACGCCGATCATAACAATCTGACATAACGTGTTACAGAAACCTGTGTAGCGAGAGGCACCTCCTCGTAAAACGACTGCGATGGTTTACAAAGAAACGTCTTTTAAAATCAACCAAGCCGTGGGATCGCTTTAAAGTATTTGTGCCAACTAATAATTACAGCTGCCGTTAACTTGACTCCTATTGCAAAACCAGGAATGGATCAAACTGCTTTGCGACGGGAGTCTTATTGCTATCGCTGGCGTGCACGACTAACGCGGAGATTTGGGTATTGGGTACAGCCTGATTGGCTGTGCAGACTCTACAGTGTGGTGGCTTGTCACTAATGGACGGACGGCCGGAGAGCGGATGGTGAACGGCCAGCACCTTGTCGTTGAGGTATCCGATCTTGAGGATGTTCTCTGTGTTCTCCACTCCGTCCGCCATGCTCAGATCCCCCATGGAGTCTCCCAGCAGGATGATGTTGCGGCTCCCTGTCTGCTGGTTGAACAGCCCGGAGTTCTTTAGCGCCCCCTCCTGCTTGTTATAGGTATGGATCAGCTCTCCCTTGAACGCCTGCAGGACACCCTGGAGGGTTAAAACAAGGGACAGAGGGTGGGGCGTTAAAACAAGAGAAGCACGGCCATATCATTTATTGTTGCATATTACATAGACTGCACACCTTCCCTTTAAGTAATCTTATAATTACGGGTTAGTCATGTTATAACAGAAAAAAGACCGGCATTTCAAAGCCACCATTGACTTACATGCTATGTAACATTGAAACTTAGCCTATAACTATCTTCAGTGGAAACTAGGAGACCTATCATTTTCTATGGATATCACCCATTGCTCTCTTTCCTACTTTCAACCCCTATTTTGCAGGCTGGTTTTAAAAGTCGTACGTTCTCATCGAAGTCCATGTAGTTGGAGACCACCTTGACGTTGGTGTGAAAGACTCCAGCCTGGCGAATGATCTCCTCTAAGACATCCCCGATCCCCGCAGAGAAGATCACCAGAGGAATGCTGTGCTTGTAAAGCTCATCAAAGAAAGCCTTGAACCCATCTCTGGAAAAGGGGAGAAAAAAATGAGCGAGACGACAAAGCTTTGAAAGAGCTAGGATCAGCTTCCTAAGCACTGGGGCACACGGGGTTTCTGTGAACAGTCATTCCAGGCTCGAGGTTTTAGTTTACCGCAGTAAAAGTCACAACTAAATGATGTGGAAATGTACCAGGCAAAAGAACAGATAGATCTCAATATTGCAGCACCAATACAAAGAGAGACCTAAGTTAGGGTTACCATGTGGCTCCAGATTAACCGGACGCTGTGAGACAGAACGGGATTTCAAACCTGCCCCTAAATTGAAATAATCTGGAGCCATATGGTAACCCTACCTAAGTAGACCATACTCAATAAAATAACAATGCAACAATAAAACAATTCAAAATAATTACTACACATACTATAAATATACATACACATACTATATATATATATAAAAAAACTGCAGTGTACAATATTAAAGGCATATGATTCTTTTTTTTTTTTTTTTTAATGTACACAAAAAGTTTAAAAGATTAAAAAAATCTTTTATTTTCAGGACGTTTCGGGCAAAAGCCCTTCTTCAGCTGTTTAAAAAGAAAAGAATATATAAAATAGAAGTAAAAATGATGTCATAATATATGGCAATATATATAATAGGGCAGCAGTGTGGAGTAGTGGTTAGGGCTCTGGACTCTTGACCAGAGGGTTGTGGGTTCAATCCCCAGTGGGGGACACTGCTGTTGTACCCTTGAGCAAGGTACTTTACCTAGATTGCTCCAGTAAAAACCCAACTGTATAAATGGGTAATTGTATGTAAAAATAATGTGATATCTGTATAATGTGAAATCTTGTAACAATTGTAAGTCGCCCTGGATAAGGGCGTCTGCTAAGAAATAAATAATAATAATAATAATAATATGGAACACCATTACATCATGTAAGAATAAATCATGGATTTGAATATAAACAATAACAAGTAGTTATGTCGTCAAAAACCTATAAATACCTTCAATACCTCTAATATATATATATTCTGTATACACATGCAGACACAAACACATACATACACATATAAATATGTAAAACTTGTCTAAGAAAGGTTTCAACCGATTTCTGAACATTGTAAAGGTCACGAGTCCATGATGTGGAAATGCTCCAGGCAAACATTTCCTAACTGCGTATCAGTCGTGCCTACCTGAGCATCGCGCCCGACCCCCTCACTGTCATCTCAAGCTGGTCCTTTCGAATCTTCTGCTCTACCAGGAAGGCATGGGCTTTCATCCACCTGGAGAACAGCCACGTGGGGAAACATCTTTAGGGAAATTTACAGCACACTATGTCTTCATGCACTGGTGAATCTCAGTGTTTGTTTTTTTTAAGCAAGGTGCAGGTAAACCGTTAAATTCTTTGAACTTTCAAATGTTTAAACGTGAGCAAAATACGAAACCTTTAGTACGGTTACAAATGTGCATGTCAGTAGATGTTTTTAAGGTGGATTTAATTAACCTATACCCAGTCGGATGCACTGTAGAATTTTTCAAAATGTCATCAACAACCTAATTAGAATAGTAATCCCAGGATAATCACTTTAGGTGGTTGATTCAACCCATATTGCTTACCAGTGCTGTTAAAATCCAGCTGTGGCTTATCACGGCTGTGCTAGTGTAAAGTACAGTTATTTGATTTATATTTTGTTTTCATATACATCAAATGTGGCATAAAAGTCTAGTGTGGAGTTATTAGGAATGGAAATAAAACTCACACTGCATAGCAGTTTGATCCATTCCTGGTTTTACTATGAGTTTAATAAAACATCTGAGCTTGTTACCTATGCACACAGTGGCTAATTGAGCTTGTAGTAAAACCTGGAATGGGTGAAACTGCTATGCAGTAGGAGTCTTATTTCCACCCCAGGGTGTTATCCAGAGAGAGTTTGCAGTAATTTCACAAAGAGAAAGCGCACTCTGCAGGCAGTCCTGTCACTGTGGGTTTTTCAGTGGTTTACAAGCACTTCAAATATGTGTCAACCACATACCAAGATTTTACTTCAATAATACCCAGTTTCTTAGAAAGAGATCTTCCAACTTACCATTCAACCATTAACGGTAACTTCTCTTCAACAGAGCGACCCGGGTCTATTTCAATAGGATAGTAGGTATTCTCTAGATCTTTAAGCTACAGTGGAAGGAACAATAAAAAAGTACAGAACACAAAAAACAAAAGACGGAAAATCACTGCGTTTACGTACACGCACACACACGCACACACATATTAAACGTGCAACTTACCGTCTTTTTACAGTCTTCACTGATTAACAGGCTTGTATCTACGATACCTAAAACAGACACAAACAGCGCTCAGTACAAACAGAAGGCAAGTGGAAAACAACACAGCTTAAAGCCTGTGGTGTACTCACTGTACCTGGTGGGGCAGCGCTTTCCATTGTGGGCAAATCTGGTCAAGGTCATATCAAAGTCGGAAATAATCTGGGGAAAGAAGATGGGGTAGTTCATGCATCAATGTTTATTACTGGCGGAGGACTTTTCTTGGATTGACTTCTTCACACTGGGTCCGGTCTCACTGCTGATGCATTAATAATATTAAACATCAGCGACTGCAGCTTCTCTGAGCAGTTGGGACTCTACCATCTCCTAGTTCATGCTTTGTGAAGGTCATAGAACTGGCAGTCTAAAATGTCAGTCTTGAACATAGTATGTCATTAAATCAAAATAAAAAAAAACAGATGAAAAGCTGATACGAGCGTATTTAATCTGTTTCTGGAGATTCGGTTGTGGTTGAGAAGTCTTTGTCACTGATGAATATTACCTGTAGTTTGTTAGCTCCTCCAGTCTGAAGGGACAGGATAATTTCTTCCACCCTCTTCCGGTCTCGGATGCACACATTCGATTTAGCAAGCTCAGGCAACTGCAAGAGAGACACAAACACGTGGAAACAAGACTCCTATTGCACGGCAGGGACACCCATTCCAGGTTTTACTACGAGCTTGATTAGCCACAGTGTGTACAGGTAACAAACTCAGGTGTGTCTTATTAAACTCGTAGTAAAACCAGGACTGGATCAAACGGCTACGCAATGGGAGTCTTATTTCCATCTCTGCAAACAATATGTCAAACGACAAAACAGACCATCAAAGCGCTGGCTGAATGAGCACTGGGCTGTGTGCTGTCTTTGTAAGTGGAGCCAGTTGTGTTGGAGCAGTGGCAATGCTATGGCCCAGTAATTATACAGTGGAGGGTACTAGAGGGAGTAAAGTAAACAGGCGTGGTCCCAAAACGTTACTCTTTATAGCAGAGTGCACACTGTAATTGCACGCTGACTGTTGCAAATGGTAAACCATTATTATCCAGTAGTGCTTGTGGTGGCTTGCGTCATAAAGGATAGCATGTCGGTATCCACTTCAGAGCAGGAGAGGGACTCAGCCACTGGCTAAGGGAGATTTATAACCAGCATGGCTCCAGCCCTATAGAAGACAGAAGGCTATTAAACTCTAGCTCTAGGGTTGCCACCTCTGAGCTACAAAAAAAGTGACTCTGACCAGAAAGATCACCCTGGGCTTAGACGCTACCATCGTGTGTAGCTCCTTGCTCGACTCGTAACGAATAGGGCTTTCGAGAAAGAAATAGCAGGAGCACCTAACTGGTCATTAATCTTCCACTTTTGGTAGAAATACCAACAATTCAAATTTCACAGGAGGTTAAAGACCAGTGGGGGGACTTGAAACCAAAAGTGTGGAAGAGCGGTCCCTAAGGTTTTTACAGCAATATTAACATTTTAGAACCCACATCCACTACAGGATAAAAGGTTGGGCTTTTGAATAAAACTAGTCACTTACCCCTCCTCAGGGTCACTTTTTCACTTTAGGTTGACCTTTGCTAGGTCACTGCTTGAAGGTAAGGTGATCATATGACTCCGACAGTTTGAGACAGTTCAGGGTTTTCAACTCACAACCCAGTGCATTCTGGTACGTTTTACCTGTCTCAGGTACCATTCTTTCCTTTAAGAGAAGCAGGACAACGCTTCCCAGAATGCATTGGGTTGCGCGTTGAAAAGTCTGAACTATCACAAAATGTCCCACTGAACACGGAGCTACATGGTCACCTTACTAAAAGGAGAAATAATAATAATAATAATAATAATAATAATAATAATAATAATAATAATAATAATAATAAAAGTATTTCTGAACTCAGCGGGCTCAAAAACCCGTAGGTGAATCCTTCTAGCAAAATCTGAGATGGTTGTGCAACAAAATGACAATTATGCTGCATTCACATTCAGAAATTTGTCGGAAAAACTGGTAACAAATTTCATAGCGCTGAAAAACCTAAAATGTTCAGTCAATGTAAATGAACGCGTAAAAAGCTTAGCAAAATAAAATCCACTCCCCATGACAATGCATAAAAAAACAACCACACTTCTGACTGTTTGTATTCGGCTACTGCTGTAGTTATCTTTCAAGTTTCAGCACAAAATGCATGAAGAGCCGAATACAGTAACTGATCAACCGGCCCGGTTGTATTACAGAATAATACTGCACGTTGTCTAAAAAAGAAAACCACTTGGAAAAAACATGCTTGGACATGCGCAGTATAATTTATATTTCAGAAAAGAACATACTCACCATTTCCTAGCAAGATTCAGTTTTTCTAAAATAAAAAAAATTAAATTAAATTAAAAAAAAGTTTTTTTTACAACAAGTAGCGATGCAGGACAGTACAGAGATAAGTCACACGTAAACACACAGTGACACGGAGAGGCAAAGCTAGCTAAAGCTGTTTTCTTTCTTTCCTTGCTTTTGGAAAGTCATTCCTGTTTGGGTAGATGCCACATTACCGTTTTTTTTTAAATTATTTTTTAAAGTGATAGTACACGATTTCATCAGTAAAAGTTTAAGCAGTATACAAAATAAATAAACATATATTTTATGAACAAATGATACACGGAAGTCAGAATTACAGGAGAACATAAAATCTGTTTTGGTAGATTAAATACAAGTTTGATATTTATCAAACTGTTCTAGACATTATTTTGTACAGCCTAGAATAGGGTTACCATATGACTCCGTGTTTCAAATAAAGATTGATGTTTACAAGTTCTGATGCCATCTTTGAATGTAAACATCAATCTCTCTTTCCTACTTTCACCAGAAGAAGAGACCTTTGAGGTCTTGAAAGCTTGTAATTCATTATTGTTTGTTAGTCTTGTAAGTTCTTGGAGTGAAATCTAGAGCTTGCTGAGGTCATCTCATTATGATGCAGTCACTGTGTATGAGTGAGTTCTAGAACTTCTTGGATATGAGATGGCAACAGAAATTTAGTAACAGGAAAGCAGGAGGTTTTCCATAGCAGCTGTCTTGTTATCAGTGCTGAGGAGGTGGCGATCTGTTTTTGTACTGTCATAGAAAAAAAAAAAAACATAAATAAAACACAAAAACAGATAATATATATATATACAAAAAAACCATAAAACCCCGAACTGAATGGAAGAGCCACCCACTTCGTCAAAAGGTCAGAAATGCAACATGGAACGCAAAATGAGTGCCATGGCATGCACCATCTTCAACGAGCTGAGACTGGAGGGGAAACTGTGTGACGTCGTGATCAAAGTGAACGGGATCGATTTCAACGCTCACAAGAACATATTGTGCAGTTGCAGCTCCTACTTTAGGTCAGTAGTTGCAAAAAAACCCAAGAAAAACCCCCAATAGTGTAGATTATTATATCATAGAAAAGCAACAGTATAAACACGACGTCAATGCTGGTCTCCGATATGATTTCCAAAGCTTAAAACATGGAAACGCAGTTTATTAGGATTGGGTAACTCCTACAACACATTCTAAACATTGTTTTGAGTGTTTTAAGCTTTGGAAATAGTATCGGAAACTTGTTCCCATGGTGACTGTACCTAGATATTTGGGAAGTTTTTATTTTTTTACTACTTTAATAATTATGCATTTATTGAATATTTTGATTGAAAACTTGGATAATATTATTCAGAATCATATTATTCTGTCACACTTAGGGTGGCCGTAATGCCCCAGGTTGTTCACCGGGACAACTTGACCAATGTTGTAGCCGAACACAGCCTGGGTTGTTCGAACTCATGTTGCAATGCATTCTGGTACTTGTAGTCCTCTTAAATGAAAACCACACGGTCACCCTAGTCTTCTATATGTCATCTGCAGGGCTCTGTTCACCAGTGGCTGGAACAACACAGAGAAGAAGGTCTACAACATCCCAGGGGTCTCGCCGGACATGATGAAGCTGATTGTGGAGTACGCCTACACGCGGACGGTGCCTGTCACCACCGACAACGTGGAGCGGCTTCTGGCTGCTGCCGACCAGTTCAGTATCCTGGGGATCGTGCGAGCCTGCTGCGAGTTCCTGGAGTCTCAGCTCTGTCTGGAGAACTGCATTGGGATCTGTAAGTTCGCCGACTATTACTACTGCCCAGACCTGCGGCACAAAGCCTACATGTTCATCCTGCACCACTTTGAGGACATGGTCAAGGTGTCCGAGGAGTTCCTGGAGCTGGCCTTCTTCGAGCTGCGGGACATCATCGAGAAGGACGAGCTGAACGTCAAGCAGGAGGACGTGGTCTTCGACGGCATCTTGAAGTGGATCGGCCACCTGCCCGAGCACCGGAAGAGGTTCATCTCCACGCTGCTCCCCAAGGTACCAGCCTCTCACTGTCTCGTAGGGGTCATTCAATCAAACAATACAGAGCTGCATTACCATCAACCTTATATTCTACGATACATGTTTGTTTCAGGGGTGCCCTTTTTAAAAGCAATAAAAGACCAATCAAAAGCAAGAACTGCAGTGAAAGTAAATGTCTAATTTATGTTATCTGTAGGTATCACACGGCCTGTCTTTCACCGCAACAGGGCGAAAGAAATACACAATGTTTTACAGAAGAGATGCTTACAGAATTTCCCCAGGCCTCAGTTGGAGGACTGTTCTAAGCAACTGTTTAATCAAACGAATTAGAGTACATACCTTTGACAGTTTATCCTTCAGCCCTCTTTTAATTAGGGCAACCCAGTACAGTCAACGGGATTATCAAGCAGGAACATGTTCTGATAATAACTCATGCTGTAACTCTACGCCTGCAGGTGCGGCTGTCCTTGATGAACGCGGAGTACTTCATGAACAATGTCAAGAACAATGACTACGTGAAGGACAGCGAGGACTGCAAACCCATCATCATCAACGCACTCAAGGCCATGTACGACCTCAACATGCACGGCCCGTCCAACTCCGACTTCCGCAACCCCTTGACGCGCCCGCGGCTGCCCTATGCCATCTTGTTCTCTATTGGGGGCTGGAGTGGGGGTAGCCCCACCAACGCCATCGAGGCCTACGATGCGCGGGCCGACCGCTGGGTCAACGTCACCTGTGAGGAGGAGAGCCCACGGGCTTACCACGGCGCCGCCTACCTCAAGGGCTTCGTCTACTGCATTGGCGGCTTTGACAGCGTTGACTACTTCAACAGCGTGCGCAAGTTCGACCCGGTGAGGCGGACTTGGCACCAGGTGGCACCCATGCACTCGCGCCGCTGCTATATCAGCGTGACTGTGCTGGATGATTACATCTACGCCATGGGCGGCTTCGACGGCTACGTGCGTCTCAACACAGCCGAGCGTTACGAGCCCGAGACCAACCAGTGGACCCTCATCTCGCCCATGCATGAGCAGAGGAGTGACGCCAGCGCCACCACGCTCCACGGCAAGGTGGGTGAACACAGGGTGCACAAGGGTTGTGGATTGCTTTTCGAGTGCTGAACTGTACCAAGGATATCCCAACTATTCACCTCACAGAGATCTTGTTGACGGAGGTGTGCTTTGGAAGGGTATGGGAAACGTTCGTAGAAATTAGTCAAGGAAGTGGGAATCTAGTCAAGTAAGGAGTTTCTGATCTTCCCTAAAACCCTAAAAGATCAGTAGGGGGAAACAACCCAGGCCATGACAGTATTGTGGGCACACTTTGGTTGTCACGTTGTCTCTCAATGCTCCCATGACCTCCTCTCATGTATCACTTAACAATCGATCACTAAAACTATTTTTTAGGCAAGTCCTTCCTTGCCTAATTAAGAATTCTCATAGCACAGTACATGAGTGGTTTGACATCCATCAATAGAGTTTCTTTTTTTAACAGGTGTATATCTGCGGAGGCTTCAATGGGAACGAGTGCTTGTTCACAGCGGAAATGTACAGCCCTGAAACGAACCAGTGGACCATCATCACCCCAATGAGAAGCAGGCGCAGTGGGGTGGGGGTAATTGCTTATGGGGAGCAGGTCTATGCGGTAAGGAACAGTCTTCTGCGGAAAGATAAGGGTGTGCACACACACGCTTACACAATCATTTATTGGCACACAGGAGATGAACAATTCCAACATATACACAGAAAATTGCTACAGACTCTCAAGAAACTTACTTCCCTTTGCTTATGTAGCGTTTGGAGTTGAGATACACCTGCAATACATTGTAACACACACTTGTAAATGGGTTATCCAAACAGCTCCAAATTTCTTAAGCCATCAAAAAATTTCAAAACTGACATCTGTGTTGCTGAAACATGTTTTTGTTTTGGCCGGTGCTCCTAAATTGCTTCTTGTGATTTGATGGACTTGATAGTATTGGTTGCATTAATTTGAATGTATTTTGATTTACATGCCACCTTCTTGACCCTTCCTTGAAAAAGAAATTGTTTAACCCATTAAGCAGCATTGTCCTCATTTGAGGACAGGCTACTTTGTAATTTTTCTGAGCATTTTTAACTGGCATCTCCCTGTTATTTAAATTCTCTCTTTAACAACATTGTTTTGATAACTTACTCTAATTTTGTTAACCAGCAAAAGTCTAAATACAATGTATACAGCTTGTGTTCTGATTTTATTAAAAAGAAAAATGTATTTGGTGCTGATAAAGGTAAAAGAATAAATAAAAAAAAAATTCACCAGTCCTGTCCTCTTTCCCCTTTCCCCCTCCTCCAATGGGCAGGTAGGGGGCTTTGATGGAGCAAACCGCCTGCGCAATGCAGAGGCCTACAGCCCTCTGACCAACACGTGGCGCTCTGTGCCCACCATGTTCAACCCGCGCAGCAACTTCGGCATTGAGGTGGTGGACGAGCTCCTGTTCGTGGTGGGCGGCTTCAACGGCTTCACCACCACCTTCAATGTGGAGTGCTACGACGAGAAGACCGACGAGTGGTACGATGGCCATGACATGAGCATCTACCGCAGTGCCCTGAGCTGCTGTGTGGTCCCCGGGCTGCCCAACGTACGGGTGTACGCCGCGCCCAGGGATACCCTGCCCCCCATCGCACAGCGGGACGAGCTCAAACTGTCCTCTTCCACCAGCCTCCTGTCAGCCTGAGGCTCACACATGGGCCTGGAGCCCAGTTTTCTTACACAGACACACCCGGTTAGGCCTTAATAAAGAACAAACAGTTTTATCAGTTATATCATTAACAGAGTGAGAACCACTGTGCGTCTTTTTCTTCTTATAAATATTAATGAGGAAATAATTAAGTGTGTATGTGTATATATATATATATTATATATATATATATAATATATATATATATATATTGTTTAATTCACAAAGAAATAATGGATCTAAGTGAGTTAAGAAATCAACAGGTATTTCATGTGGAAAGTTGCAGGTATGTATTGTAATTATTAGTTTTAGAATTGAACTGGGCATGCTTTCTTGGTCATAGCCAAGCTCTTTTGCATTGTGGTTAAGGCGCTCGCTTGCAGTGTGCAAGGTCATGCCCATCCTCCATCCTGTTACGAAAGCATTGCAAAGCCTAGAGAGATATGGCAAACTATGGTAAATGCATAGTATAACCATGGGAAATTTGCAAAATTACTACAATATATTTTTAAGGGTACACCCCATATGGTGTGAATTTGTTCAAACGTATTGTACTCACACACCATCATAAATCATATCCCACAAAAATAAAACTACTATAGGAATGGGTTCTAAAGATTTTTAATAGTCTACGTTTTATTTACCTGGCAGATATAATTAACATGGTCAATTAATGCACATACATTATACTGTATATATTTCTATATATCTAGGTTTTTACCACTGTACGATCACATCAAATTCATGTAAGCATCACAAAAAAAAGCCACAAATGACAAATACCATAAAGCACTTTAAAAAAAGAAACGTAACTAACATTTAATATAAGAAAAGGAAACGGTAAAAAGCTTTCAGCTCAAAGTCCACGCAGGCAGAAAATATTAAAGGCGTAGTCCTTTTTAAAATAGCTTCAGCATTTCTTTTTTACTACTCTCCTTTCATTGTGTAGTTGAACTTCTACAGATAATTTCAAATACACTTTTTTCAATTTTAAAAAAAGTGCACAAAACCACGCCAGAGAAACCCTTGTCTCCATGTTGGTCCGCACCAATTAAGAGTCCCACCTGCTTTCGTTGTCGGCCCTTTTCCAGTTCCACTTAACACATGACTTGCCATTTTAGCAGGCTTGCGCATTTAGGAGAACAGGATACTGAAGCTAAAAGATTTAGTTGCTACACCTTTAAATATCTTACCTTACTGACTGCGGCCATCAAAACACAGAGAAACAATTCTGCATCTAGGTCAATTTAATAGAGCAATAAAACAGAAAAAAATGTATTGCAAATACAAGCGATTTATACTTTGTGCCCACGTATTAAACATTTACACTGAGTAACAGTCTGGTGTTGCTAAAGTAATTATACCGACATGATCTCTTAGCTCCAACACTCATTTCTCTGGAAACGTTCAACATTGATCTTGGTTCGAGGCAAAGGATTATGAAGGATGTCATCAAGGGCTTTTTTTTTTTTTAAATGCAGAAATGAGAGACATAAGGATATCATAAAGTAACATTCCTGAACTTTTAAAAGAAAGTATCAAAAAATAAATAAACTAGCTTTAAAATGTATTCATTTTTATTTATTTTTTGCACAGTGCTTATCAACACCAGTGTCCAAACACTGTAATTGTATTTCTCTCAAATGGGAAGGTTTCTCTTGCTGGTAATGTAAAAAAAAATTGGTCCGCCCCCTATTTATACCAAGTGCACTGAACTTGTAAACCAAAGGGCACTGCAGCGGAATGAGAACTCATCAATACACGAACGGGTAACAGCTCTTCTGACAAGCCTCTGTATCCTGGTATAGCTATTGGAAGTAGTGCTTACAGTTCTATATTCCAGAATACATGAAGTGAAGCAACAGTTAAACAGACAACACCCCTTAACCCTTTGAATATGCGTGGAATGTAAGTGGCACACAAACGATTGAAACATTTGGTCCGTGCAGGTTAGTACCACCATAACCAATAATAATACAAAATAACTGATTAAAGAAACAAAAGTGACAATGGTTTAACAATAGAACTTTTCAGGGGGACCTACGTTTGTCCTGGGATTTTGCTTATGGATTGGGGTTGCCATCAGCTGGGAATGCAAACCGGAATGCCGGATATATTGCCAGTGCATGCTGCTGAAACCAGGTGCAGACACTTGAAATGCTTCCAACAGGGAATCTGGTCAGTTGTATCCAGTTCAGAACGGGATCAATGCAAGCATTGCTCCTTGTCACTGGTGTTTGAGAAGCAATACATAAGGGCTGTATACACACTGCGACAGCATGTAGTGCAATCCTCTTCATTTACATGCTAATACTATAGTATTTTATTTCATTTCTTTCCTGTGCAATCAGGGCTGGGGTCAATTCTTGTTTTAATTCCAATTGCATTTTAAAATCAATTCGCAATACCAATCTCCATTCCCTTTTAATCAATTCCAACACATCATTGATCACAAATTGCAACTGGCAGTATTCTGTTAAATTGAGTGGCAACAAATTGCTTAAACTGAAGTCACTACTCCGTTAGTCATTTAAACTGGCTTAAAATGAAAGCAGTTAAACAATCACAATTATCATGTCTCTCAATTGATTTGATTTTAAAAAAAGGAATTGGAAACCCCAAACCTGTGTGCAATAGCCTATTATGTGCGTTCTCTGTCATTTTCTGTTATTTCTACATAGATCATTATTTACCAGGCTTACTAACTATTCCTCTAAAAACATCACTTCTAAAATGGTCACCAGAGTGTTCAATTGTAACACCTACTCCCATTGAATCTCTGGATTAGTGCTAGAATATTTAGTAAGCACGTAAAATAATGATTTAGGTACAAACAATGCCTAAAGGCTGTGTGGTCCAGTGGTTAAAGAAAAGGGCTTGTAAACAGGAGGTCCCTGGTTCAAATCCCAGCTCACTCACTCTGTGACCCTGAGCAAGTCACTTAACCTCCTTGTGCTCCGTCTTTTGGGTGAGACGTTGTTGTAAGCGACTCTGCAGCTGATGCATAGTTCACACACCCTAGTCTCTGTAAGTCGCCTTGGATAAAGGCGTCTGCTAAATAAACAAACAATAGAGAAAGATAAGCGTTCATACAACAGCAAACCATTAAGCAATTGATTATTTTGAAAATGTAGCTAGTATAAAATCCCTATGACTGACACTGCACACAAAGATAATTTATTTTAACCAAGTATTTGAAAGCAGTGCAGCTATTTGTACGCTTTCTATCCCTTTCAGTCTCCATTAAGATCTAAAGCATAAGACATACAAAATATACAAGTGCAAGCAGAATAAGACGTCTTAGTTGAAGAAAGCCATTCGTCAGTTCGAAACGAATCCCCTTTTTGCTTAAAAAAATCCAGAGAGTCTTCACTGTGTCACTCCTCAAGAGTTGGTTGGAGTAACATATATATTGCACATAGCTTTCAGGTCAAATTAACCTTCAAAAGCCTCAACATCACAAGATCATAACGATTTTTAACAACGAAGAGAAAAAAAGAGTTGATTTGTTTCATCAACGTCTAACGCATGCACTTAGTCCCTACTATGGTAACTAGCTCAACCAGCAGACACCAACAGGCACAAACCAACATCTTAACGCTTGTTCTTCACTGCTGGAGAATATGCACCCGCCAAGGAATTGAAGTTCTTGCTGAAGTACGCTTGAACTCTGGAAACATCTTAACACTCTATTTGGGACTGTAGTTGCCTCCTTAGGGTGAGGGTGCGTCTGTGCAGCTGCTGCATCTGCTGCATCCTGTCCCGCTGCCGGGCCAAGTTCTGCGGCATGGGGTACCTTTGAGTCCCATACAGATACCTATAAGGGATTCTGACATGGCATGCTGTCGCCCGACAGCGGGGCTGGGGCATGGGTGGCAGGAGCATCCAGCGCTTCCTGTCGGCACAGTAGCGGTACGCCTCCTTGCGGTACTGCTTGTCGACGTCGTCGCTGTTTTTCCAGCCCCCGATGATGAATACATCATCCCTGAAGTAGCAGATGGCGGCCCCTTCGCTGCTCGTCACCTCCGGGGGCAAGCTCTCTAGGATCTCGTCCGGGGTCCTGCTGGTGATCTTCTGCTTCACCGCCTCGTCCCGCGCGTCGTCGTAGCTCTTGGGGCAGCAGGAGGCGGTGTGGTAGAAGTTGGTGGCGGCCACCGCCATCTGGAAGATGCAGTAGTTGTCGATGAGTGGCAGCGACTCCACTTCCTGCCACTGGCGGCTGTCTGTGTCGTAGCGGGTAGTGACGGTCTTCAAGCCGTCTTCGTTGTCCGCGTCCACCGGCGTCCGCGCGGTGAGGTACACGTAGCGGTTCTCCACGCTGATCGCCTTCACATCGCGCAGGATCTTGGGCGCTGACTCCAGGTTGTGCCACTTATCCTGCTCCGGCTCGTAGACACTGACGTCTTTGAAGCCAGGGCTGAAGTTGCCGTGCCCTCCGACGCTGTACAGGATCTCCTTGATGCAGGTGAGCCCGAAGGAGTGCTTGCGGGTGAGAAGGTTGCTCACCTGCTCCCACGTGTTGCGGTTCGGGTTGTACCGTTCCATGGTCTTGGCGAAGCCGGGTTCCATAGACCCGGCCACGTAAACATGCGACTCCGTGGTGGCGATGGCGTGCCCATCCAGGTGGTTGTGGATGTGAGGCAGATTGACCCACCTGTCCTCGTCGATGAAGTAGCCAACGCACTCGCTCAAGTAGTCCCCGCCTTCCGACACACCTCCCACGACCATGATCACGTCCATGTTCTGGCCGAAGCGGGGCTGGAAGGAGGCCATGTATGAGGCCATGTAAGAGGCCCAGTACTCCAAGTCGGCGGGCTTGGCGTTCTCGAACCGGATGGCGTGGCCCTCGACCGCTTCCGAGACGAGCTTCAGGCAGGCCTCGTTTTCTGTGACCATCTTCTCAGATTTGACCACCCTGGTCAGGTAGGTAGGCTTGATCTGGGGCAGACGAAGGAGCCTGAAGAGCTCCTCAAAGTACTTCTCACGCTCCTCAAAGTTCTTCTGGACCCACTTCACGACGGCTTCGAAGAGGACCTCTTCCGAGTCCACAGTGATCTCGGCGTCCGACAGCCAGTCCCTGACCAGGTGGTAGGGCAGCGTGTAGAACTCTTCGTCCTGGATCACCTTGTAGAAGTTGCGACGAATCATGTCTGCGGCTTTCAGAGCGAGCTGGTCCAGGGAGTACATGTGCGCCAGGCTGTGCACCGCCACGCAGTTGGTCAGGTTGAGTTTCTTCTTTAGGAACTCCCCGCAGAACTCTTTGAGCTGGAGCAGGAGGAACCTTTGGAAGTCAACAAAAAAAACAGGCAGAATTAAGATCTAAATGCACAAGTATTAAGATTATCATGAAGCTAACACACATGCACAGTACACCCTCACTATAACACCCTTCATTACAACAAACCTGACCCCTGGACCCCAAATAAAAAAAAAAACAGAAAAAGTTAATATAAAAACACACTGTCAACATCCCGGTCTGTACGCGCGGGATGCCACCTCCGCAGTGAAGTCAACTCTTTTGTCTTAATAAGAAACGCACGCTGTGTAACTATGCCTACGAAACGAAAATCATTTCACGTTGCAACAAAGCTGGAAACTATATAGATCGTTTGAAAAAAGGAGTAACGCCAGCAGATCTGTCGTGAATATAGGTTGTCAAAAAGCACTTGTTTTTTTTACTTGTTCAGCACCTGTGAGGCAAAGCAAAATTGATTATAGAAAAAAACAACAACCACCAAAAACTTTGAGGATCTGATGAACTCATCTCATTAACTTACTCCGACAGTTTATCGTTCATTTTGATTGTCCTTTCACTATAACAAACCCCTCGATAATTAACAAAAGGCTTGGACCCCAACAGGTTCATTATAGTGAGAGTGTACTGTGTAATATTATTTAATATAAAACCAGTAAATTAAAAATTGGGTAATGGACTGGACAGGAGGCTCACAGTGGGAAACTATGGTCCGCGAGAGATGACCTACTAAAAGTTGTGTACTAAATATGACTTTATATGTACTAAATATGATTTTGTTTAACTATAGCTGTTAAAACTAGTACAAACAAATAAAGAACACCAATAAATATTAAATGTAGGGATATTAAACGAATGTACTGTGTCTCTTTTAGTATTTTTATACCCAGGCAAATGTCCCGATTGGGCTCCACTGCATGCAGTGGTTAAAGCCCAGCTCTCTCACCTCATTAATAAATAATTAAGTTTAGAATGAAGGGGACAGTGTATGCTACATTGGTTCCTGCAGAGATCACTTTACACTGCGTTGGCCATTTTATTCAATCTGATTCTAACCAACTGAAAACTGACCCTTTCTTTAATGAATGAATGTTATTGCATGCCAGATTGAACTGCAACGCCACAAACCTCTTCAGGGTTTGAAAAGTAACATGTGGGCTCATTGTAAAAGACAAAAGCCAATTAATATCAATAATACTACCACTAACAATAATGCATATGGCATAATGCACTGTAGGCGACACTCCGTATACACTAAGGCAATTAAATCTTATTTTCGTACCTTCTTCCCAACGCAGCGGTACATGCATGTGCAAACTGTAAATAAACAGGGGTGCATTGGGGGAAATAAAGGAGATCATCGGCAGGTTTGTGGCAGCAGAACACGAATTCATATACACACTTAAATTGATCAGAGTACTCGAATTGCATTTTGAAGCATTCTTATTTGGGCCATGATTGTGCAACGCCAGGTTTAGCAAACGCAGATTCTTAACCTGGTGGTTGTAGCGGTAAGTGTTATGGCATACATTCTGCATCCATACCACTAAAGCATCCTTTTTATCCAAAGCAATCACGATACTAACTACACGGACATCTCGCTTATCGTTGTCTTTTACATACCTGTCTGCAAGCTCCAATACTTCGTGTATATTGGCAGTGCTGACCCGGATCTCCCCGGTGTACATGAATTCAATGACGCTCTCCACAGTCTCTGGGTCGGGCCCTAGTTCCGAACTCCATTCTTTCATCTCCACCCGGCCCGAAAGAGATTCAGAGAACTGTCCCCCAAGCAGCGGGGTAAAGTAATCGGTCGCCGCGGCCAGGACTGACCGGTGAGCCGAAATCTCACAGCTCTGCACTCCCCCGGTGGCCGCCCCGCTGCTGAAGGCCAAGGTAACGTCACAGAACAGACCGAGCTTCCTCTGCTCGTTCTGCCGGCGGGAGAGCTCTGAGCAGTGGGACGAGGACGTGAAATCCTCGGACTCCTCCGAATCCCCGTCCCCGGCTAGGGAGCTGCTGCTGCCGCTACCGCTACTACCTCCGCCGGCGCTTTGGTTAGGTTCCTCTAGGTTTGTTGCTGCGGCTGCCATCTTTGTTGTCAATTCTAGATTTTTTTTTTTTTTTTTTTACAAAAAATAGCCCAGAAGAAAAACACACAAACGAGAGTGACGTCGCACACATCCAATACAATCGCCTACCGCATGAACTAATGACGTTACATGCAACAGTGATTTCAGAATTGAGGGATAAAAGCCACTAGTAAATAGCTTCGTTATTTTTTAGAACATGCATATAGTGTCCTGGATTTGGAAAAGTGGCTAAAAAATGAATTGTTTTACAATAACTAAACGCTGTTCGGTTAGGCAACAGAGACGGCAACGCCTATCTCAACACGCAGTTAATTTAAAATTTAAATATTGTAATTAGAATGTTGAAATCTCATTCTAACGAATATTTTTTACAAAGTTTTTAATATCGGGATTATATTGTGTATTTATTCCACGCGTTAAATGTTTTGATGCTGACTGTGCAGAAGTATACTCTCTGGACGCAATAATATATGCATAAGGGTAAATACAAAATACTATGTTGGTATCATCCCTGAATTATTTAATAGACCTAAGATTTAATAAAAACATGAAAAACGTACATAATTTCTGTCGCGTTGTGGGTTTTGCTTATACTTTGATAACGCCTCCACAAAACTTTTACTGACAGCAGTATTTGATAAGAATTAATTAAAACTAGTCATTTTAAATACTAGCATTGTTGTGCAGGGATATAGAACATACACAGTTTTTGTCATTTGTATTAAACTTTACCACCGGTGTTTTCCCATTATTTCTGTTTATACTGTATGTATTACGCACTTTAAATAAAATATATTCAGTTATTATAAAGCAAAATACAATAACTGACCTGATTGATTCAGGCTGCTGCGTGTATTAAACTGTTGAACTTTGTGACAAATGCACTGTATTTATTTTGAAAGGGATTACAGTACCTGCCCCTGACGAGACGTAAGCTATAAATACAATAATTTTAGACCTGCAATATAACATTTAAACATGTATTTTTTTTTAGTCTAGCGCCAACACTGCAATTGTATAAAAAGATTAATTCATCTGAATAAGGACGTTTGCCACATTTCATGCTTGCCATACAAAACTCGCTTGAGTCGTTAAATAAGCTTCTGATACAGGAGGATATTCATATGAAAATGTGTTGTGAACTGTTTTGTAATTACGTTTGCTCGCTTTGCACAGTAGGCTAGTACAGTGCGTAAGCGATTTGTTGCACATGAAACAGATTTACCACTGTTTTCAGTGAACGCAAACTCTTCCTCTCAGTCTGGTTTAAAGCCTCATACTTTCGTTTATTAGTCGTGTAGGGCTTGCTCAATGCCATTGTCCGCCAAACGAAAGAGCACTTAATTCAAAATTATGAAATTTTCTTGTACATCTGGCTTTGAAATACGCGTGCGCCTGCGAGCTGTGTCGAAGTCAAGTGACGAATCCTTGCAGGGAACACGCAGGCTGAAAGAACGAGCGAGAAGAATAATTAACACGAATGAATACAGAGAACACAAATAATAATCTCGTTGTGTTTTTATTTTTTTTTACTTTGTCTAGTTTCGTTTTTGTTTATTATTCTTTCTTCATTCGAGCCTCAAAGTGTGCGTCACCCAGCCCAAAACCTATTACTTATTATCAGGTAATACTGCCAAATATGATACACGTGTACCTGTTGGGCGTGTTACATTCATCTCAGTCCACATGCTGCCAAGCACCAAAACACATTGGCCTGGGATGTTGTGGGTGTTATTATATTAGTCACATCCTGTGGTTTTCCTTTAAAACATCTTGCTCACAGTAGAAAAGAACAGTTCTTATTATTACCTCTTTTCTACTTTCATCTGAAGAAGAGATGGGAGGTTATGAAAGCTTGAAATCGGTTACTGCTTGGTTAATCCAATTTAAAAAAAAAAAAAAAAAAAAATCACCTCTCCTTGTCTTGGTGTCTGTCATCTCTGGACTGACATGGCTGCCATTTCACCTCTTAATAAAAATGAAATTGACACATGTAATGTAATGCATAAAATCTGCATCGTCTTTTTAAAGTCAAGAAAGGTGTCTGATTTTGATAGCTCAGGCACTCTGGCCAGCAGGTGGTTCTGTACAGAAGACTGCATAAAAATCAAGGTGGACAGAGATAGGCAATTGACCAATTTACCTCACCCCTGGGAGAGAGCCCTCAGACCGATACACTGATGGTCCACAATGATCCTGGATATATTAGTAGCTTCTCTGTCCGTGCATGGCTATATGTGGTATTTACACTCTAGTAGGCTTATAGCTTACATAACTACTGTTTTTCTTTAATCTTAAAAATTTTACTGGTGTAAAATTACATGAGTGCATGGAAGTCTAAACCATTAAAAAAAAAAAAAAAAAAGACAGGAATTATATTTCTGTGTTAAAAAAAAAAAAAGTGAATGAATTTCTAGGCAGGAATATCACACACAGTATTTAACCAAGTCGTTTTCTTTATTTTAACATTATTACAGTTCTTTTTCTCCAGATTATAATAATGTTGATGCACATTTATTTAACATCAAATAAAATACAACAGTAAAATGCAGACTGCTCTGTGTTTGGAGTACAAGTGACGCATCTTGGATCTAGACAACATTAACAAGCAGCTAGAGGAAAGCTATCCCAGTGAAGGCTCCCTGTTTAAACCCCACTCACAGTAACAGAGCTAAAGCTAGTCTACAGTGAGCTACAATTAGAAAACGCCATGAGCTTTGATGATGTGGTCCCTTATGTTACCGTGGTAAGACGCTACCCTGCTGGTAGTTTGAGTTGCAAAAGCAGGTTTTTATAAAATGTTACACATTTAGCAATTCATTAAATTTACCAAGATCTCATTTACACTACGCATGGTCCTTTTTAAAGTGCCCAAAAGTTGATATACTGATAGCAGCCTTAGCAAACGTGGCATTTTGTGGCACAGCTTTTATTGTACAAAGCCATTTTAAAAGATGCAAGGATCTTAAGATAACCGTTTTCTAATTAAGCAGTCTTCCTCCTAATTACAGTATATGAAATCGTCAATAGCGAGATCTCTTTTCACATTCATTTGCAAGCTTTATGCTTTTTCAAAGCTATTTACAACTACTGCTTAGATTAGCAATTTGTTTCACACCACACAAAATGCATGCTTTCATTTTTCACACACATCTATAACCTGTACACATTCCTTGCTATTTGGCTTTTTCTATTGCTAGCATTGAACAAATCGATAACATTACATGAGATGATCCTCTTAAAAACACCATTGTAGCAACAGAGTGATACACACAGCAAGGCTATAGTTATGCTAAATGAGTTCTCTACTGCTGTAGCACGTAACACTGAGAGCTTCAAACTGTAGCAAATCGCCCCTTTCAGGGTCTGATCGCACAGTTTGGTTGCATTGTTGTTGTTGTTTTTTTAAAGCAGGTCATGTTACACTCATCACAGGATATGAAGAAAATATAATATAGTTAACCTAAAACCCTCCCCAGCTCCGTTCATCAGCTGTCTATAGTGCAGAAAAAAAAACAATCCTTCAACTGCCCACTAGGTGGCCCTCCAGGGCTTCTTTGATATTACATGGTCATGTGTTCAGGAAGAACATAGGAGATGTCATCCCAGGGATGGCGGTACAGGCCCTGCTTCAGCCTCTTCTGGTCCAAATAGTGTCCTGTGTGAGTAGAAAGCAAAATGTGGTTTTGTTAACTTACGAATCGCAACTGATTTTTCACCCCACTCAAGATCATGGGCAATAAAAACAAATGCAAGCAAGCCGATGTACGATACAGCTGCTGTTAAAAAGACAAGCGCCTATACAAGATGGGAAGTTTGCCCAACTGAAAACAAAATAAACAAATATTTACCATGTCGTTTGACCTGTAAATGGAACTACCAAGGGTATCTTTATTCCTATTTAGGCCCGAGATAGCCAAGGGCAGACAAACTGGCTTACCGATGAAGCCCATGCTCCTGCCTAATACGAAGATGCCATTCAAAGCTCCAATATCCACGTATTCATCAGCTTCCTCCCTGTAAACAGAAGTTCCACAAAGGAAGGTCAGCGTCACAACAATAAAACAGGAGATCAGATGGATTAACAGGCTTTTTCAACGGATCCTTTCAGTTGCATGGTTTGCACAATCCCGCCCCTCGCTGTGCTCTATATTTAAATCCGCACTGGTTAGAGTCTCGCTGAAGCACAGGAAGTTCGTTCCTCACCGCGTGAAGCCCCCGCAGGTCCTCAGCAAGTCCACAAACGCCACGCCAATGAAGCCGTCAACGTTGAGGATGAGGTTGGGTTTCTGTGGGAGAAAAAAGAATTTAAAAAAAAGGGGGAACACACTTAAATTCCAGTTTTTTTTTTTCTTTTTCCCCGTTGTTTGACACACTAGCTATCAAGACCACAGAAGGAAAATTCAACACAAACAAAGACTTGTATTGCATGCAGCACTGGTCCCTGGTCATATAGAGAGGGGTATGAACTAAAACAGTTAGGACTATCTACCTTGGAAGTTGTGATTTTCTCTACTTCCAGAGCGTAATCCAGCAGAGGGGTGGCTGGGAAGTTCTGCTTCACAAAGTCCTTCAGAATCTGAACCCTCATGTCTGGGTTGTTTATCTGAAATTAAAAAAAAAGACAGGAATATTAACATGCATCAGCTTAAATGCAAGTACACTGATATACAGTCAAGCTATGGAAGTTGTTTCACCTTTAATTGAACTACCATAGGGTATATTAGATGAAATTAACTTCTCACATTCTCAGATTTTTTTCCATGTTTATCCTGTGTAGGCCCACTTAATGCAATTCTGCTCAGCTGGGACAGAGAATGCATGGCAACAACGATAAAGGCACTAAATCATTGGTTTACTCGATTTCTTGATGCATTTAAAAATCAAACAATTCAGGAGTAAAAACTTTGTGAAAAATCAGACACTACAGCCCCATCTAGTGCCAGGGAAACCCTGTCTGCGTTCACTTACTGATTTGACTCTGTGTCCAATCCCCATGATCAGCTTGCCTTCCTTCTTCATTTTGTTCACAAACTCCATGGGGATGAGGCTGCTGTCGAAGGCTTTGCTGAACTGTCTGGCTGCCGCGTCTAAAGCACCACCGAAGCGGTCCCCCTTTATAGAACACAGAGCCACAAAGAATGTTATTAATATTATTATCTGTACTGTTTAACCCCTTCAGTCCTGGCAGAACCTCAAGGTCCTGCCTTATCTTCGAGCCGTTTCTTAGCCACCCCCCCTGAAAAGGACTTACGATGGTGAGCAGCCCGGAGGTGAGGCTGGAGATGAGGTCCTTCCCGGCTCTGGCACAGACGATGGTGTTGTGAGCGCCTGACACTGCAGGCCCGTGGTCTGCGGTGACCATCAGACACATCTCAATGAACTGGCAGGCATAGCGAGGCAGCCTGCAGGGAGCAGAGCGCACGCTGGTGTAAAGATCTTCATAAAAAACGGTCCTAAAAAAGGTCCTTATTTTCATGCTAACTGCCTAAACCAGTGCTCCCTCGTTACAAAGCATGCCCTTTATATGCAATGTATTTTATTTATACAGTGCCTTTCATACCACAGTATCTCAAAGCGCTTTACATATCTGTTAAAAGTAGTATGCAGTATCAAAGAGTAGTAAAGAATTACAAAAGTAACAACACATAAAAAATAAAAGCATCTAATATATACTGGTGCCCATTTGCCACCACACTAGCCCATGTATTCTCAGAACGCAAATTGCATGCTCTTTTACCTATAGCTCCCCACTGTAGAATGAAACCAATTAAAATCACTAACGTTTGTGCTAGGAATTATTTCATTCCTTAAAAAATAGGGCCCCGTCAGTCAATCACCAGTCTAGTACACCTGGCCCCTTGAATTACGATCTGGAATAGTCTGGATTAAGCTCTCTCTCCCTCTCAAGCTCAGTCTAGAGCAGTCCAGGACAGCCTATTGCGTTCTCTCGACAGCAGTCATGGATTGCGTTCTCTCTAGAGCAGACATGGGCAACCTCTCTTGGGCTCACCTCCTCTGGAACCAGAGCAGCCCCAGCACTCCCCCGATGCCCATCTCCTCCTTGAACACCTCTGTGATGGGCATCCCTGCGTAGATCAGCTCCTGCCCCCGCTCGTCACAGATACTCGTCATGAAGGAGGCCGGCTTGCGGATCAGACCCAGCTCCTACACAGACACAGCGGAGTCCGGGAGTTACATTGTGGAACAACTTGGATTTTCTTCTGTAAACTGTCTACTTGCCATGCTGAGAAAATATCTCCATAAGGAGAAGGTATACGTTTGTACGGTCATGAAATTGCATACAGTGGGATTAGGATCGAATCCTTCTAAGATATGATATACATTTTTGTATTTATTTAACCCAGGAGATTTACTCATGGAGAAGGGGCTCCTGGAAAACAATATATAAAAAAAAGACAATTCCAATGTACAAACACAGTAAAAACATGCCTGGTTCAAACTTAAAATCAGCAGCATACAGAGATCTAAGAATAGAATAAATAAGGCATATTATTTGTGAACGTGGACTGATGGAGGAGTAGCATTAGCATGGAGGTTCTAAGCAATTCTCCAATAGGATTTTTAAAACCAGAGAGAACGACATCATACTATGATGGAAACAGTTCCACATCTTTGGGAGTTGATAGATAAGTATGTATATGTTATATAAAAAAATAATTAAAAAAAAAACCAAAACAAATGGTGTTATATTTATGCATGGACACCTCCACTCTATCCATTTCAGCAGGGGGAATAATCAGATAACAGCTGAAGCAACAATTCTTGCAATACTGTTTAACTAAAGAGGGAGAAAATCTTCACATTGCTGTACAACCATTCAGCAACTTGTTTCCTACACCCGCAAGCACGATTCTGTTATGCAACACACACAAGTGGGTTCAGTTCGATGAGGAGGCAATTCCTGCAGACCTACCCGAGCCCAGGAGTAATCCATTGGCACTGTGGGAGGAGGCACTTCTTTTGCAGGTACGATCACACCCTTCGCAACAAGCTCGTCATACACAGACCTACGAAGGAGGTAGGAGAGAAGAAAAAAAATCTCAGTCCTCTACTGTGGCGCTAGCAAAACACACACATTGAGATGTAAAACCACTACATATCTATTATAACATAAAACCAGACTAAAAAGCTTAAGTCGTGATTAAAAGACCAGAATCCCCAAAAACCTTCTAGAAAATTACCGCCCACATTACAAATATACACGCACACACACACACATATATTATATATATATATATATATATATATATATATATATATATATATATATATATATATAAAATTAAGGTATTAGCTGAAACTTCTTCTAGTTTTGTTTTTAATTATTTTAAAATTAATCAAAAGACCTGCATTAGCAAAGAAGAAAAAAAAAAAAAGGTGCATGCTTGGACATCCTTATTGACGTACTTGATGACATCACCCAGCTCGTCGAAGCTCTTGGGCACGAAGGCTCCAGCCTCCCCCAGGGCCTGGTTCTTGGCTACAGCAGTCTCAGAGGCCTGGTTAGCACAGGCTCCTGCATGGCCAAACTGGACCTGAAACAGAACCGAGACACAGCCATGCATCAACACCCATCACCCATTCAATAAGAGAAATTTAAGACTCAATCTGATCTACACCACAGACTACATCAGCGTTGAGTAACTCTGGCATCATGTGGACCCGAACTGAATTATTCTGGATTTGTGATCAAGTGTTTCTAATTAGATGGAATGGCATTTCTTTTCCTTCCAGACATTAATAATGAATTTGACTGACATACTTTTGCTGCGTGCAACGTATATTGTTCCAATTTTCTATTTAAAACATCCTTTAGGATTCAAGGGATGTTCACCAATGCCAATTAAACTTCTTGCGTTGTATTGCCAAGGCTTGCAGAGCACTGTGCTGCACTCACCTCAGAGGAGAACATGGTAGCGCAGGTCCCAATACACCAGGACACCATGGGCTTCGTGATCCGACCCTCCTTGATCCCCTGGCAGATCCTGTACTCTTCACAGCCACCGATCTGTGGAAAACGTAGCAGAAGATGCGCTTTTACAAAGCCAACTCCCCAGCACTGCACTTCTTATACTTCTACTACTACTACTACTACTACTACTACTACCACCACCACCAAGAGGACTGGTGAACTGAGGAGTGTTCCTCACCTCTCCGAGTAGAACGATCATCTTCACCCCTGGAGTGTCCTGATAACGCAGCACATGGTCCATGAATGTGGAACCAGGATATCTGGAGAAGAGAAAAGGAAAAAAAAAAAAAAGGCTTCAGTCATACACTAAAGACTAAAAACATGGTCAAAAGGTAGTTCTATTAAGAATAAGGGATTTCAAAGATGACCTAGCTAACCAGGGTGAATCCATGTGTCATTTTTTTTAATTTATTTATTTATTTATTTGAAAGAGATGTCCTGACCCAAAATTAAAGAATCCAGAGATGTTTTAATAGATCGTATGGTAAGACGCAGTGAAATCAATGCTGTAGACCAGTGGTTCTCAAACAATTTTATTTGGTGGCCTCAGAGTGTGGCCACCAACACATACTGGTGGCCGCACTGCAAATTTTTCCTAAATTAATTGTCTGAGAAATTAATATGCAGACATATGCATATCTAAATAGTTTTAAATCATTTCTGTAATAAAGCAAAATTACAGCAGTCTACTGGATTTTAATTCCTTGGCTCTTGTAACAATAAACTAGAGATATAAAACAGATACTTGCAAGTTTCATTTTTTTATAATTATTGCACTGACAACAGGTAAAATTCAGGGTCAGTCAGCAAACAAATAAAAAATAATTAAAATCACTTGCTGCACAATTCAGAGCTAAATTGAATAATGCTTTTACATAGTACAACTCCATAACAAAATCATAAATATACCCTTATTAAACAAGGACTTAGAAAATATGCAGACAAGCCCAGAATTACTGGCTCACACAGAAATATAACAAAAGAAACAAACACAACTTTACAGTAACCTAAAACTTCGATTTTGATTTTTTTCTGTTGCACAAGATGAACAGCACGAGTTAGTATCAGACAAAAAAAAAGGGGCTAATCACACTACAGCCTTTATTCGCTGCGTTCTTTTACACAAAATGTTGCTGTGATTTCTGTATTCAGACTTCGTCATATGCAAAGTTTTTCCCAAACCTCTTCATGCTCATTTGTGCTCCAAATATCACAGGGAAGATGGGGAATGTTCGATTATAGCAGTGCAGCAATATCCTGCTTTTTGTGATAAGCAGCACAAGAAATATCTCAAAATAATTCAGCACGCCTACTTGTGCGCTTTGTATAGCTGCTACTCCATTGGCTGTCAAGCCGCACAGATTGAAAGTCATTATGGTAGTTCCTTGCAACTTATAATGACGCTGCACTGCATACATTTAGATCTCATTAATCTCCCTCTTACAAACAGCACTCACTGCAACTTGCTCAGAAGTTGCATCGCTTGGCTTCAGAAACACCAGAAACTGCGTTTCCCACTGGCCCCGAAATGCTCACTTTTCTTCCTTCCATGCTACGATTTTCTTAGCAGTTGGTTCCACATGGCGAGTCTCCAACGTTCTCACTGTTATCAGACTCCAAAACATTTTCTGATAGGCCGACTGATTTAAAATCGAAAAAAACTTTGATATTCATACTGTTATTTTCATGTAGCTTGACTGAAGCCTTCTCTCTCGTTCACCTAATTTTATGTGCATTACTTTTTAAAAACGTTACATTTCCCACATCGCATTCAAAAAAGTTTCTCCCAACTTACTCGCGCTGCATTTTCAGCACGGCACTGCGCAATCTCATCTGCTTTGCTTTTGCGTCTACATCCACCGGAAGGTAAACATTGAACACCCTGAGACGTCATGCGAAATTACACCACTACACTATTCTGTGCATCTACAGAGTAGATTTTATGCACTACAGAATACATCTCATGGTACAATTTTACCTTCCTGTGTAGCGATTAGGGCACTAAGCAGCACAGCGGCACTGATTAAGAAGTTGATGGCGGGCTACTCGGGAGCTGCTGTGGCCGCACAAAAATGACGCTGGTGGCCACGTTTGAGAAACGTTGCTGTAGACCCTCCCTACCTGTCCCCCCCAATGGCCACCCCCTCATAGACCCCATCTGTGGTCCTGGAGATGATGTTGTTCAGTTCGTTGGACATCCCCCCCGATCGCGAAACGTAGGCCACGCTGCCGGGACGGTACAGCTTGGAGGCCAGGATGTTGTCCAGCATCCCACCTGTGTTTCCAATCTTATAGCACCCAGGCTTGATCCCACCAACCTGAAACAGCAAGAATTCAGAAGAGTTTTCCTTCAAACCATGGCCCATGCCTTACTGAGGGCAGAAATAGCTTATATATCCCCTTCAGTCACTACATGCATAACTGTACTATGTTAAGTTTCCTATCAAGGTATCTATTTCATAATGCATATATCTTTTGTCAAATACCCTAGCTGCTCCAAAATTAGCTTCTAGCAAGCAAACATAGGGCAAAGGGTATATTTTTATGGGAGGAACAACTAAAACAATTGCAACTACATTACAACTAGAAAGAAACTACTGCAGCTACATTATTGTTCACAGTCAATTCTTTTACAATAGGGGCAGCTGTTAAAGAACTGCGTCTTTTTTTTGGGGGGCTCCTACCGTGGCCGGTCCGATGATGGTGACCCCCTTCTCGTCTGCTTTCTTGATCAGTTTCCTGGTCTGTGCTTCTGGGATGCCCTCTGCAATGATGGCTATGGTGTGGATCTGAGACAACAGAAAAATAAAAGTCAAATGTGCATCATTATTATTTTATTATTTATTTCTTAGCAGACGCCCTTATCCAGGGCGACTTACAATTGTTACAAGATATCACATTATTTTTTACACATTATTTTTTACATGCAATTACCCATTTATACAGTTGGGTTTTTACTGGAGCAATCTAGGTAAAGTACCTTGCTCAAGGGTACAGCAGCAGTGTCCCCCACCTGGGATTGAACCCACAACCCTCCGGTCAAGAGGCCAGAGCCCTAACCACTACTCCACACTGCTGCCCGCATCATTCTCCAGAAGCTCTACAGGTCTCCCCGAGGTTGAATGACTGCAGGTGAAGCTGTAATGCTTCCAAAAGTCTTTCACGGTTACAAAGCAAGGCAGTGTTCCGAGCTCCAGGTGGAGGAGACAGCAGACGAGCTACCCTCCCTGGTAAGAGAGAGACCCCATCCTGCGTACCTGAGGATACTGCATGGTTTCCATGCTGCTGTCAAAGGCAGAACGCAGGGAGGCGAAGTTAATGAGGACGTCGACTTCTGGGTGTTTCTTCATGGCGTCTCCCATGCTCTTGAAGACTGGGATCAGGATCTCCTTGTGGCCCCAGTAGAACTTCTGCTTGTGATCCCCACTGCACAAGAAAACAAAGAAAAAAAAAAACTTGCAGACTATTTTACTGCAGGATTACATATGCATTTATAAATAAAAACTAAGGGAGAAAATCCTAAATCAAGGACAACTTGCATAAAAGTCCCATCTACACTGTGCATGCACCTGGCATCACAGCAACATGACTGGTTGTTGCTTGCAACATGTTGCACTGTGTAGACTTCATGATCATTAATTATTAAATGAACCCTAACCCTAGCCTCACGTTAAAGCAGGGTGACACTCACGTAAAGGGGTACACCATCGCTGCCACAGAGGGCTCCACCCGAGAGCAGATGTAATCGAAGTCCAGCATGCCCTGCACTGCCCTGGTCTGCATTCCCCAGACGATGGACTTGGTGTGGCTGCTGAACAGGGTGGTAGCTTTAGCTGCGCAGGGAGAAAAGAGATCACAAGAAGAGACAAGGATTTAAGACAAAACTGAACATCCGGCACTCCTGAGCAGCCCCGCACCCCATTGGCCAGAATTGCCATCTCAAAACTTTTTAAAACTTTTCCTAGCTTTAGCAAGGGTGTCTGAAACCCTTGTCACTGTAAACAAAAAAATTGTGCAGGGCTGGGCAAACTAAAGATTGCTTTTTTTATTTTTTTTTTTATAAATCTTTAAAAACAAAAGCCCCAATTAAACAAGTCAACAGGTATTTTATCAATTACAAATTACAAGAAAAGGGTCTCTGGTACGTCCTTATTATATATATATTTTTTAATTGAAAGATTGATCATTGAATAACAATTTCATGTTTCTAAATGGGACGTCATTGCGGTTTGTACAGCTCATCTGGGTTATTTGCCCAGCCCCATTGTATTCTGTAACAAACACACACACAACTGTCTGATCAAGACAGCAACAAGAGAATTCAAAGGCTTTAATTTCACCCCTGCACAAAATGATTGCTGTGACTCACCAGGGCAGATCAATGATTGGGTTAAAAGTAGGACAGTATGCTTTCAGGAAAGTGGAGCAGGGACTAACAGATAAAGCATTAGCAAACACACCATGGCTTTCAATACTCCTACCAATAATGGTCCTGCCTCCCGTGTATTGTACTGTTAGACATTTTAAAAATATGAATCAGATATTTTTACACCCTGGGGAGTTGCTCATTGACAAATTTCACTCCCATTCATACTGTCTCGGTAGAATACTGTAAAACATCACGTCACAATCTTCTGCCTAAATACAAGTTGTTCTCAACTGTTATTGAAACATAGAAAGTAGAAATGACGAGGTGTAGAAGGACTTTTATTTAGTCTGAAAAAGAGGGACGAAGTGAGGCTTTAACCCGTTAAGTGCCATCGACCTCATTTGAGGAATATTTTGGAGTATTTAACTGGCATCTCCCTGTTATTTTGAGTTTCTTTAACAATACTGTTACGAGAACCTACTCTAATTTTGTTAACTGTAAAAATCAAGTCTAAATGTAATCCATCAAATTCCATATGGTTATGTGTTCTGATTTTTTTTTCCAAAGAAATGCATTTGTGGTTACTTGAGGGGTTAAATGGAAACTGGAGATTTTTTTTTTTTTTTTTTTGTAGAAACGAGCAAGTAAAATAACTTTGGAAGCAGCCTTGGTTGAGCAACGCCCAGGAAAAAAAAACACACACACACACACACACCACACAGAAGGCAAGTAGGAAGAGAATTTAAAAGTCAATGTGTGTTCTGGATCTCTTTAAAATTTCCTTCTAAACAGACCAGGACAGAAGCAGGTGCCAGGGGGTCCCACAGCCATGCCGTTCGCATCGCCAAGGCAATTTCCGGTCTTCCTGTGCAGTGTACCACCTACCCTAAGGCACAACAGGTGGGCGATTGCATTGTCGTTACTGGGATAAATCATCACTGCTTCATCTCGACCTGAGCTCTAGGATGGCTAGTGGGAACCCCTTTCTATTGTAACCTTTTCCCTCTTGGAAACGCATTCAGATGTGGGTTGCTTTCATGTGACTAGCAGTTTGCTTCTGCTTAAGGGTGAAAAAAAACCCCCAAAAATTAACAGTTGAAAAATGCACAGCAAACTTGAATAAATGTTAACATCCTTTAAAATGTCTTCTTCCATTAAAACCCTTATTTTATAGGTTTAGTGTGCTTTATTATTATTTCTTCTGAATGCAACTTGACGGAGCCAGTAAGGTAATTCACAAAAGGGAAAAGGTTGATTTTATGCAACATAATAAGAGTCAGGAGCTTTGTCGGGCTATCCACTTCATACCCACAGTTCATTCTCAGCTTTCCCCTCTAATTTTTTTTTTCATTAAAAAAATACAATTATATTATTTAATTTTTGTGAAAGGCGACAGAACTGCAGTGTACCAAAAAAAAACCCCAAAAAAAGGAGGGGGGCGGGGGAGATCTACACATGGTTTAAATGAATAAATAATTCATTTTAGAAGGTTTCGGACAAAAGCCCTTCTCAGCTGTGTAGAAAGAAAAGTAAGACTTTATTTTTTTTTACTGAGTTTACTTTTCTTTCTACAGAGCTGAAGGGCTTTTGTCCGGAAGGTCCCAACATTATTTTAATCATTTACACCTTGTGTACATCCCAAAAACAACTTTACACATCCATACAGATCGATCAAGACCTTTGTTCTCAGGTTTTCTAAAATACTGAATGCTATCTTTAATCTTTGTTTATTCTGTCTTCAACCTGATCTGCTGCTGTTCTCGCAGACTGAACTCTCACCGACTTGGCCAAAACACTTAAGGAAGGAGTGGAACTGCTAAAAAAAAACGTGTACAAAACATTGCAGCAGACATGAGAGGCAAGGAAATAACAGGAGAAGCACAACACCACTAACAACAACACTGCAGAACTTTGATTTTCAGTGGCTCGTGAGCTGCAAAGAAAACCACCACAGCCAACCAACCAACCACCACAGCTGGCAGATTCCTACTGATCTGAGCGTGGCTCCCGTACCTTGAGCACTGTCTGAAGTAGGATGCTGTGCTTCTAAAATGACCACAAAAAAAAAAAGACAAAAAAAAAATTCTTAAAATGGTTTTCCTTTTATCACAGCTATGCAATGCAACAATCCTTTAGCCTTTTATTAAAGGCAATCACCCCCATTTGAATGCATTACTTTGAAGTCTCGATATTTAAATTAAAAGACACCACTGTTTTAGAATAATGTCGTTCTACAGTGCAAGTACCTGGACAAGTGTAGGTAAAGAGTGGTAGAATATGAACCGCTAACATAGTGACCCCTTTACACTGTATGGTTGTATCTTGAAATGACAAATCTTCTATTCCATTTTAAATAGGGCTCCAATACTCCTGCCTTGATAAATGGTTAATCAGGGTTTGTGATATCTATGGGAAATAAACATAATAAAATCACACCCTTTCAGGGATACTTACCATGAATATCTAAAGGTGTGGTTCCCTTTGCTGTATTCACTATGGATAACAGCAAAAGTATTGTTCCAAGTTGTTTCTTGATACATATTATAATGTTACAATTATTCTATTCCCTCTCCAGAAGTTATCCTTTGCCTTGTCTCAACAGGATCGTCCCCACCCACATCCCCAACCCCAACCCCATCCCCATCCCCATCCCCATCCCCATCCCCATCCCCATCCCCAACCCCAACAAGTTGGTTGTCACTTATTGTATCAGACATGTCACCTGGTGCCGCGAATCACAGACCCACAGCAACTAATTTCAATCATGTCTGCCAGCATTTTTGCAGGAGGGAGTGTTATCTGGATGCACTTCAATGTTTAGGGGGAAAAAAAACCCACACTTTCTCCTGGTAAACGCTCCAGAGTGAAAAGTTGGAGAGGGGAAAAAAAAGGGGGGAGGGGTCCCTAGTTTATTTATCTGTCTGGATAAAAAATTAAAATACATTTGCTGCGATACAGACAACACGGGATACAGCAAATGTAAAGCAATGCGTTTCTTGCAAAACCTGCAGTGGGTTCTGGAACACCAATACAAGCCAACCTCCTGATAATATACGCAACGTTGTCTCTTGGGACCAGTCCTCTACAGCTTCCACTAGATAGGGATGCGTCGGTCTATAAAACCCTTACCTTTAAACGTCCCCTGGAAAGAATTCTCCAGTAACAGTGTAGAGCAATGAATGACAGCTTTGATTTTGGAAATCAAATAAATAATAAGTCAGTTTTAGGAGTTTTGTGCCAAAACAACAACAAAAAAGGGGGGTGCGAGTCTAGAAGGACAGAGCAAAAGGGAGTCTAGCTATAAAGGGTCAGGTAGGAGGTACAGTGTTAGCGGTTTGAGTGGGAAGGAGTGATGCTGGGACAGGACATCCTCCAATCCAAATTGCTACTAAAACCAGCAATGATGTGCCCTTCTGAATATAACTGCCTAGTTCAGCAAACAAAGGCTGGCATTGTGTTAAGGTGGTGTTATCTGGATGTACCGGAAAATAACAAAATAAAATAAAGTACAGTACGTATCAAGGACAACATTCAGATGTCTTGTAAAAATAAAATCCTGAAGATTAACTCTGCTTTCAACCACACCAGAAACATTCATTAAATCTGGACCCTCTTAGTCCAAACCGATCCATCATCCTTACGTACATAAAATGGACTTGAACTTCAAAATAATAAAACTTTTGTAAATCTTATAAAATAAAATCTCTGATCACAAATGTAGTCGTTAAGATTTGTTACATGTTGTCTCACTCTTGCTTCAGTGTATGAATCAAAAAGCCTTACCTTGCCTGAGGTTATCTTTGAATGGCTGAAAACCCCAGAAACACTACAGAAGAGACTGGGGTTAACCTTATAGCAGCTTTAAAGAAATACCAAAGTAAGAACACAACAACAAAAATAATAATTTAAAAAAAAATGGTATCAATTTATTATTCAGTACTTCTTTAAAGACTATAACCCATAATTAAGTATCAATCCAGTTGCACACTGGATCGATACTGGCTATAGCTGATCTCGGGTTTCCAAAACTGTATCCATTAACACAGATTTGGAGGCGAAATGATCAGAGGTCGACAGTTTTATCTGCCAGTCGTGACTGAGGCACAGTGCTACAGGTTGTATCAAAACGGTTGACAAACTGGTGCAAGAGGTGCCTGTGTTTGTTACCTGGAGGAACGCCAGGTTTCGCCTTTTTTGCTGGAGTGGCTTCGTTGCTGGTCTTGGTCTCGGAGAAGGAGGCAGTCCGGCTCGTAGCTGGAGTCTGAAATCCAAAACACAGACACTCCGTGAACGAGGCACGAGTGTTGATCTTCAAAATAGATGAAAATACAGATACCGAGTTCTTTCTTTCAATAATATCAAAACTACTTGCTTTAGGAACAGTATACCGCAGCTGCTTTTTTTATACACTGATGCACTGCAGAAATGGCAATGAGAAACTACAGGCTAAGCTGCAAAAACTCTCCACAGGCAGTATGTGTACTCAGTATAAAAAGCTGCCTTTTCTCTTCCCCGGGCTTCCCCAAGGGATGAGGGCTAGAATTAGCTTTCATCTTCTCAGCAGGGCAAAAACAACTATAAACTGAAGGTTGGCCAGCATCCAAACTGTCATCTAGGATATAGGGACATAAATGTTACATGACTGAGTGGGTGGGGGGCATACTGGGCGCACAACAGGGCCACAAACTGGTTTCCAGTCTGGGTACTGAACTAGTCAATTTTACAGTGTTGTACCAACACCCCATGTGATTGTAGCTTATGGGAAAAATCCTTAAAACAGCTCTTGTAAAAGGTTTGGAACCAAAAGGTGTGTTATACGAAGCAAAGTTCATTAACTTTCTTCTGTTGGTGTTCTGATCGTGGCTGACATTTGTGAACAGTCTAAAGAGGTTGCGTGCAGCGAAGCAAACATTTTTTCCAATTTATATGGACTGGAGGAGTCAACAAGTTATTTCAGGTATGTTTACTGCGATTTATTGATAACATGTCAAAAATAAAATATTTATGAAAGTATTATTATTAATAATAGAAGGTGCCGTCATTGTGGAGCAATGGTTAGGGCTCTGGACTCTTGACCGGAGGGTCGTGGGTTCAATCCCCGGTGGGGACACTGCTGCTGTACCCTTGAGCAAGGTACTTTACCTAGATTGCTCCAGTAAAAACCCAACTGTATAAATGGGTAATTGTATGTAAAAATAACGTGGTATCTTGTAACAATTGTAAGTCGCCCTGGATAAGGGCGTCAGCTAAGAAATAAATAATAATAATAATAATTGTGGTTCACACAATTATGTTCTTTGTTGTGCTACACTATTTAAAAAAAAAAAAAAAAAAAAAAAGTCTGAATTCCTACGTAAAACTATAAAATCAAGGTGTTTGGCTTTAGAATTTTAGCTCCATATTTGAAATGTTTGTGGGGAACACAGAAGCATTCAGCTAGTATTGTTCACTGTGAACATAATTCGTTACAAACGTTCTTAGTTGAACGTACCTCTGGATGCTTAATTCCATAACTTCGAGCTGGGGGAAGACGCCTCTATGACAATATGAAAGCATGCAGCGGGTTTAGGAATCCCAGCCTGGGTGCAGTACGTACCGAGGCACTGCCGCTGGAGTTCAGCAGGAAGTTGGCAGTGTGGGCGGCTGTGGGTGGCTGGTTAGGGATTGGACGGTGTCCCAGAGCCATGCCCACAATGGCTGTCATGTGAGTCTCGGTGCCAAACACGTGGATCGGGATTCCAGTGGTCTTACCTGCACAGGAAGGTGGGTAGAAAAGAGGAGCCGATTAACAGATGGAAAAAAAATAGAAAACTTAAAAGAAATGCTTTACATGAGCAAAACTACACACAGTCTGCCATGGTCATATTAAACATCTTTAAAAGCAGAAGCTTCATAACCCTATTATAAATCTGGTGTTGTAGCAGCACTTGCATGACTGAGTGAAACCATTCACCACCAGCTGGTTTCTTTCCATTTAGTTTAATGATCAGGGAGTAATGCTGAAAAAGGGCAGCCTATTTGCTGTACCCGTTTCTGCACTCAAGAGACAACAGAGGAACAGAAGGAATGAGCATCTCACTCAAACCAGCATGAAAGGTATAAAAAGCACCAAACGTAACATTACTGCTGCAAATTTCAGTCCTTGGGTTAGTACTAATCCTGGACTTCTGAATGTTATCTTCGGCAAGACAGTTCAAGATTAGGGCTAGTCAGGGGTCTGTGAAACCAGCCGACAGTCTCACTTTTCACACGAAACTAAAGTACTTTGCTCACCCACTTCACCCATGACCCGCAGCCCTTCCTGGTAGTTCGGGCCCCCTCTCCGGACAAATATTGTCACTTCATTTTCCTTCAGGGGTACCTGGTAATCCTTGATGGCCCTTACAATACCCTGCAGTCATTGATCAAAAAGAGGCACACTTTAACAAGGCAGCAAGCAAGCAAGCAAGCAAGCAAGCATGTGACATTTTTAAAAACAGCAGAAAAAATAAAAAAAAGTTTTGCACACAATATACATTTATTGGCCATTGAAAATGTTTAAGCTTTTTCCTTTGATTTGAGGTCATCATGCATTTGCGTCTTCTGTATGTCCTCATATAAAGACTGGAAGAGTTTTTTTATTTTTTATTATCCATCCTCACGTGAAAGGGTCATGTGAAATCAAGCAAGAAAGCAAGACTGGTTAACGCTGCAGTGGCCACATTGCAGCTTGTGTATTTGAAGTGACAAGCCACATGGGAATCACCCTGGAATAAATCAACTACTGTACCCAACTCCCTGGTTATCCTAGAACAAATATAAGTGGTTGACACAAACCACCTGGATTCCCTGGTACTGTAAAATACTCAAAATGGAAAGAAAAAAAACACAGCAGTGCTTTCCAGGATAAAGGCGGATGAAATCAAACCCTGAGTATCTGCCAATGCGAGCCAGCATGAACTCTTCTGAATACTTCAGACTGATTTCTCAAATAAAGAAAGGTCAGGGTTTAATTGAACTCAGTGTTGATATACTGCAGCACTCCGATGCTCCTTCTGGAGATGAATAGCACTGTTTAAAGTGGGGTGATTCAATTGGAAATGCACACAGCTGATCACAGGAACATCAATACTCCATTGACCAGTTACCTTGAAGGTTGCAGCAACGTTGGTGAAATTGGCAATGCTACCTCCGATAATCAGGACTTTGCCTATAAAAAAAACCAAAAAAAAAACCAAACACTGAACAAACAAGTCAGGTAAATCATGATACTGCACATTTAAAATAAAATTGCATTGTAAATAAAAGTAGCTACACACTGGAGAGCTGTTCAATTTATTAAAAAGCAATTTTGGTGCAATTATTGGATGTTGCAATAAATCAAAAAATATGAAAGGGAAATTTGATCGGGGTTCTGTTGTGCTGTGCATTCAGCCCACTCCTTGATCCCCGCTCACCGCTCCCCGCCCTCTTCTCACCATCGCTGTGCTTCTCCCTGGTCATCAATGACAGGATGGTCTTGGCATAGTCGTAGGTCTGCTGCTCGCTAGGGGCTCCAGAGTACTCTCCATAATTAGCCAGCTCGTCCACTCCACCTAGGTCACAGATGGTGTCACTGCGGAGGGCAAATTAAAAAAGGAATGCTTGTCAACCTAGCATTCCTTTACATTAGAGAGAGACCGGGCAGGTCAAGAGCCACTGGCTAATCAGCATTAAACCTGAACCACCTAGTCAATGTGATAAAACAGAGGGGTCGAATGTTGGTCATCTAAAGGTGGCACTGATTGATTATGGTAAAGAGAGTACCATCAGATGTTTGAAGATGCTTCATATGCAAGGATTGAGGACTGGTTTTCTGATGGCTTCCCCCCATATCTCTCTGCAGAGCGGCCAGTTTAAGAGTTAAGCTACCACAACTCCCACTGGTTTGAGAAGCCCTGCAGTAACTGAATACACTGGATCTAACCTGCTTTGATACCTGAAGAAATAACCCAGCTAGATAGCAGACCTGTAGACAACAGAGGCTCCACCCCCAGCCACCATGGTCCAGATCCTGCCCCGGGGGTTGAGAATGGTCAGCTTAAGACTGGCTCCACTCTTGGCATCCAGGTCGGCAATGTAAGCTTCCTGCAATGGAAACAGAATTGAACCCCTTTAAACCGTACGTTCGCCAAAATAGGTGAAGGAGGCAATGGGCGGTTTACAGAATTGTTGCAATTAACTGTAGATAATCCCTTACGTGGTTATCCTTTATCCTTCAATACTGTTCTTGAAGGCAGTTTCACAATACTATTTTACCATACTGTTGCATATTAGTATGCAAATATATGCAGTGGCCATGCAGTGATGAACTCCCATTGCACAGCGGTTTGATCCATTCCTGGTTTTACTGCGAGTTTAATAAGGGCACACCTAAGCTTGTTACCTATACACTGTGTCTAATCACGCTCGTACTTAAAACCTGGATTGAGGGAAACTGCTATGCAATAGGAGTCTTATTTCCATCCCTGCCACGTCTTGTGCGATGTAGATAAAACAAGAACCTCTACCCTACCCAACTAAGGTTGTTCCAGAACATGTAACCAACAGCAAGGTTCTCCAAGCGGCTGTGTTCTTTTTATAGAACAATGCTTAATCAAACTGACCGGTACACATAAGAATACTACAAAAACTAAAAAAGGATCAAGTGTAAAGAATGAAAGAGCAATACTTCAGTACCCAAGGAAAGATATACGCTGCATTTAAAAATTAAAACAGCATAAATAATTTGAGATATAAGAGATATATAATCTATCTCTAGTCTAACCCATTATACAGATTTTTCTTCATCTGCCTTGACAGCACTTGACAGGATGAACACAGTGCTGTTTTCTACCATATTCTTGGTTCATTAGCCTCACGAGTTCCATCTAGACTACAGCTGCCAGCAGTATCCTTGTTGTCTAGCCGGGGAGAGAGTCATGCATTTAAATAAGGTCTAATGCAACAGGCTGTCTGTCGCTCAAAATATCATCTCCGGCTGCCAGGGCATTTTATCTTATTACTATGCACATTTAAAAAACTTTTTCAGGACAATCCTTCCTTGAGAAATGACATCCGCAAGACAGGACTCGGAGCTGGATTTATTGAGGGCTGCAATTCCATTTCATGTAATGAATGCAAGAAATGGAGCAGAATTAAAAGAGGTATGGTAAAGCGTAATAAAAAAAACATGGCAAACCAGGGTAAACTATGGTAAAGGCATGGTATAACCATGGAAAAATCATGGTAAAACTGTACAAATATTGTGGTTGACGTTTATAAGGGAGTATAAGCACAGCAGGGGAACTTACCTCAGGGTAGGCTTCCCTGCCAAAGGGAGGAGGGAACTCTACATCCCCCCACTTGGCTTTGCAGATGTAGTCGGCAGTGGCATCTATCTTAGCTGCCATGTCCAACACGTACACTCCATCTTTGGTCACGACTAGAGAGAGAGAGAAATGGCAAAACATTTTATAAACATACACATACATACATATATACATACCATAAGAGTTAGACGTATTAAAAAGTACCCCTTACTACAGTATACCCCTGGCCAGAGAGAGTTAAGCACTGTACGGAGATGGAGGAATCTATTCCCAGAACTCATTTAATTGAACAAATTAGATCTGTATGCTGCCCTGCCAATAGCGATTACCCCTTAACTGAATTAGACAAACCACACTGCGCAATTGCCGCATGGGAAGGACCTCTAGGTGCTGCATTTAGATCAGATTTCCAGAAGACAATGCAATAGCTTTTCATTAGCAGTGGTACTACAATAACCAAAAGGACGTACCGAGTGGGTTGATCTCCAGGTATGTGAAATACAGGTCTTCGTACAAGTTAAACAGGCCCACTACAAAACTGGCCAAAATGCTGTAAAAAGAGATGAAATAAAAAAAATAATAATAAAAACACAAACAACATTAAAATAAATGATATTACAAGCAACATGCATGTTTTAGGTATCTCATTTGGTTATGCAATTATGAAAAACAAAGTACAGGCATTTCATCAAGACATTAGCGAGCAACATTTGCACCGAGAACTCGCATTGCCTGTCATGTTCCCCGGTTTTAATTTTTTATCCCTTGCCATCTGCACTTTGAGAAAACATCAAGCCCGCGCATCCGAGCCGATTCCTTAGACATGAACCACGCTCTGTCCGACAGGCCAGATGGATCTGATCTGCAGATTTAGTTTTGGAGGAGCTTCAACTCAGATAGGAGAGGGAAAACGGCTTCCTCAGGGTCAGCCAAGCAGAACGAAGCCACAGCCAGACCCCAGTATCAAGCAGAGGGGCCAGACAGGGTTACTCAACAGATCAAAAGGAAACGTCATGGGGAAACAGAAGAGAAAAAGTGTTCAGAATGTGGTTGTGAAGCATGTAAATAGCACAGAAGTAGCCTTGGAGATAGATACATAAATGATATATCTATATCCATCTATCTATCACACGGGAGATATTTGCCATCAAGATGTATGATAAGACGCGAGCCGAATTTCAAAAACGTCATTCCTGATGTAAAAAGCCCTTCAAGTACTGAATACAATTTAAAAATAAAGCAGACATACCCTGTAGGCAAGTCAAGACTAATTTTTTTGTGTGTGTCGCATTGTGCTAAATCTGGAACAATGGCTAATTGAGGGTATAGCCCTGTTAAATTTAATATAGGGGTGTAGCCATGTTTGAAACTTATTATGGCCTTCAGAATGTATTATTTCAAGCAAACAGGAGTGTTTTGAACTACTGAAAAATAGGACATGCACACTTTGATTCATCACAATGAATCTTGCATGAGATTGGTTTCTGCTGACTTGAAAGCTAACTCAAAGTGAATGAGCTCAGCTTAAAATTCTTCAGCACTGCAAAACAGAACCTCCACCCTCTGATTCACTCTGCTTACTCTTTCTTGTCGGCAGGCGCATGGCCCAGGAGGTGTGTCTTGACGTCAGCCTCTGTCAACTTCTCATCCACTCCCACCAGAAACTTCTGCGCTTTGGAGTCCACGTCCCCGATATCCACGCCCCCCTCGTGGTGGAACAGCACGTGGTCTCCTTCGCGGGTGGCGTAGATACACACGTAGAACTCTTCCTCCTGCACGCACACCACACACACACGCAAGTCAACACACATCTCCAGTGCTACAGTTCTCCGATCTACAGCTCTGGCCAAAACATTTTGCATCACCCTATAGAATGAACAAATTTTGCTTCATAAAGTCAAATGAAACCTACCGACTAATGTTACGTTAACATATTGAATTGCATACGACTGCTTTGTAGTTTTCAATAAGCTTAACGAAAAACTGACAATTAAAAAATGTGACATTTCCAAAATACTGTACTAGCATTATGGCTTCCGGTAAACTTTTGCGATATCATTTTGTAGTTTCTTTGTTTACATGATGTTAAATAACTTTCAGCCACAGCTGTACCAAAGACACGAACAGCACACCTACCTGCTTGTGAGGTACAAACGGCTCAATGAGGAAATTTTTGAGAACGCCTTTAGCCTTGGCGACCTATAGGAAATGAAAAAAATCAGAATGATAAAAAAGAAAAAACATCTGTATCTTAGAGCCAAGATTCACACACATACACCTTCATGCAGAGTTTGCATGGGCTTCAATGAAGTGTAGATTTACAATTCCATGCTCCAGAAAGGCATGGATTACCACCAACATCATGCACAGGGATAATAAGTACTATTGCTTTAAGGTAGTGTTTTGGTTTATGTACCTGGTCACGTTCCTCACTTAAAACCTGAATTTAAAAAAAAATGTGTCCCCGTAAGTCAGACATCACCAGCATAATATGTGAATATTGGTTGCTTCTGCTTCTTTCAGGTGCGAAAGGTTAAAAAAAAAAACATAAAGCAAAGAGGAACAAATTCAGATTGATGTGTGGGTGCAGGTAAATCAGCGAGGTGTGGCCGCCCAATTTAACAGAGAACATCCTAAAATCAGCATAATATAGGACATTGACAGTGACGCCAGACTTATGGGACATGTGGCAGAGACGCTTATGGTAAATAGTGCATGAAATGTCACAGAATATACAATATATGTATTTCACACTGACAACTGCACTTAGATTTGGGGGGGTTGATTAGTTACATAAACATGTTTGCCAGGTCAAGGATAACTTATACAGCACACTATATCAATACCAGTCGGTCTCAGAGAGTAGCAAGGGCAAGCAGAACTGGATGTGTGCCTATGTACTGTACTGGGGACAGCCTGTTCCGATGGCAAGACTCAGATAAATGCATTTGGAAACTGAAATTACAGTAGAAGCTGTTCAAGAATGTGCCACGCATTTCAAATTAATTCTTATGAAGCTTTGCTCTCAATGCACAACACACACCGGTATCTGATAAGCTTGTAACTGTTGCTGGAAAGGCAAGATTGATATGAAAACAGCCTTGATCAAAACAAGGCAAGCACAGTACAATTCAACTGCATTTGAAAAAGGCTGCAGAACACTTTTCATTGACCTCTGATGCCAGCCCCTGAGAGTGCTAATCTATCCAAGAGGGAGGGGTGCTGATGAAATGAATCTGCTTTAACATTGGGACTGGTGTGCGCTGTATATAAACCACAAGATTTTAATTAAGCCTACGGATAATGCGATCCATCATGGAGAGAGTGTCCTCTTTAGAGCCAAAATACACAGTAACAAAATGTCCCCACAATTATACAGCAACATAGGGCTGTCAAAAATCTGTCTTAGAAAAACACAGAATTACTACATCCCTTTTTTAGATTGTTAAATCCCTCTATGTAATTGTACAGACCACTGCAACAGATGTTTTCCAATTTATTTTGACATATTGTAGACCGAGCTGCATAATTGAATCACCAAAGCGAAATTATATATGCAGGTAAAAAATAAATAAATACATTTCTGATACGGTTTGACATTTAAGAGGAATTCTGAGAATTAATTGCCTGCCCAGACTATAAAACACTCAAAAAGCTACAACCAATTTACCCGAAGCGGTATTGTAACTATAAAAACGACCCCGACATTTATTAAAATTCACATTAAAAAACACACACACACCCTAGGAGAGGTTATTAACTTCAGACAGCCGTCTTGTTTAAGAAACGTCAGCATGTTTATTCTCTCCAACCTTTCCTCCGAGGTCCTGCTTTAACAGACAGCCACTCACACAATGGCAGGTTGCTACCAGCGCAGTTTCTCAAACCGTTTGGATTTTGGGTGACTGGTCTCATTAAATAGACAGTTGAGGCAAAGAGCTGTGATACAGATACTCTGAGACAGGCAGTCAGTGAACGAAAGAGTCAGACTAGAGTAAGTGGACCGAATGCTAAATTCAAACTGACAGACTCTCCGTTCCCCTGTGCTTGGGTCACTTATTTGATAATATGGTTTACTGTAAAAAGAAAATCGTATAGGGTGCCATACAAGCCAATATCCACCTACGGCAAGCACACAAAGAATTGTTCAGATGGCTATATCACATCAATATTAGAGTCTATATTGCTTTGTCAAATGGCTACTGTATAGAACAATCCAACATGCATGTTTTAACCATCATTTAGTGTCGGCTTCCTTCAGATAACCACAGTTCGCTATACGCTGTGATCAGTAAAGACCTCCATGCTTGACCCTCAAATAAAACCAGCAGAGATAATCAGCACAGGCAGCTCCTTGACACTAACATATTAACAATATAATGATGAAGAACTCGCAGACAGACAGAGACACTACGGAGAACTCTCAGGGGAAGCGTGTGTGTGTTTTTACAAGCATGATTTATTGAAGGAGCATTTGGAGGAACTGGGCTTATTTTAACTCTCTCTCAGTTGTTCCTGCAACGTCAAAGTAAAAGCAGCAACACAAAACCGTTGCATTTTACACGGACCGCTGTTGACAGGCATTTACTGGAGAATAGAGGCTAATTCCATGCATAACTATTTCAGCGTTGGGATTGATTCGGTCCCGTCGGTGAGATGAGGTTAAAATCTCCAAAACCACAAATGCAGATGAGCCCGGCTCTGACATATTGGTTAAGCTGCTTGCTTGTTGTGTGCTGGGTCGCTGGTCCGCACCCAGCCTCTGCCCTGTTACATCAGCATTAAATCATTTTGCAGACCCTAGGATAAATGCTGAGCGCTCACTTATTCATATCCCTTTTGCTCATGGATTTTTTACATTTTAATTTGTATAAATTTTAAAACCGTTTGTGTGAACTCTATGGAGTTCGAGAAGTTGCCCTGCCAAAAAGTTGCCAGCCAAAAAAGGGATACATTAGATAGGAATGGGGATATTCAATGCGGCGGAGTGAATATTTTATACCTTGCATTCATTAAAACCCAGACAGAATCACCGGGATTGATCCGAATTATTCGAGGTGGTGGTGGCACTCACCGTGGTTTCCTTCATGAGTCGTGGTTTGAGCCACTCCTTCACACCCTGCAGGTCAAGGTTCACTCCCACCAGCCCAAGCTTCCCTCGACGCTTGATCAGCTGATCCGGCTTGACCACCAGGCGCTGGGGAACAACAACACCCCCTCAATCAATCACCAGGGACACAGCAGAACATGAACGACTAGTTTCACAGCCCTGATTACCACTAAACCTGGATCAACCAATAAGCCAGTGCTTATCAGTTTCTGTGAAACCAGTAAATAACTCATGGGTTAAAGCTTTGTGAATAAGGTTATAAAATTAGACACGAATTTGAATTCCACACAATATAAAAAGACACTTTCAGTAACAGACAGTTAGACTTATCATTAAAACTTCTGATTTTATAATCCACGTTTCTTTTCAGTACATCTGCACGAGCACTTGTACATAACCTTGCAGAAGTCTTTGCAAAACACACTGTTTAAAAAGGAGCTGGAAATTGACAGCCATTTAATACTGGACACCCGCCAGAGCTGCACTGGAGGTGAAAGTTAATCTACTACCCAGGAAATCCTGTCAGCATTACTATATATTTTACAGCCGTTCGTGTCTTGGCTGTCAAACAGAACAGAACCATCGAGATACTGCATTTAATTTTCTTTGCTCTCCTCTTTCGTCATACCGCTGCAGCCCAAACCGCCTCTCTAATTCAATTATTTACGGCTGAATCTATTCCACTAATGGCTCAGAGTTCTGCCCCGGTAATGAAGGTTATTACTGGTTGTTCTTTTTCAGGCTTGCTAAATAGTCATTGCACTTTATCATTGGACGGGTAACGTCCACGAGACTAGAAAAAAATCAAGAAACGCAACTTTAGCAGAAAGCTAGCGGAATGGCAATTGAAATATTCTTATCCCCCCCCCCCCCCCCCCCCCCCCCCCCCCAAAGTTATTTTCTGCAAACACACCCCAATATGTTGGCCAGCACAATTTCCATCTTAGAGACCCAGAGCTGGATTCAAACCAAGGCCTCCGAAGTAAAAGGTTACTGAATACAGATCATCTCCCTTCAGGGTTGGCAATTTTTTATTTTTTTTTTATATATAAAAAAAGAGGATTTATTTGATTTAAAATTATGGATTTTTGTTTGTAAAACCATAGTTGTAGCTCTACAGTACCTCCAAACTGTAAATTTAAGAACGTTGGAAATGGTGGTTTGTGAATAGTTACATACCAAACTAAATTACTCAATCTTAAACTAATACATAAATAAAGGGAATTATTTATCATTGTGGCATCCTCTAAATGTGAACTACAATATGTGAACTACAAGAATTTAGCGATGGAGTACGCCAGAGAAAAATCCCCCTCACTCATCTCAGTCATTCTTTTCTTTTACCTTTCTTTGATTTTCTCTTTCTGTGTCAGTCCAAACACACGCAGTTGTTACTGCAGTAAAATTGCATTTGCGCTGTGATCAGAATACAGCCCTAACAGTTTGTTTATAGACAGTAAGCATTTAAGATGTTTGTGTTTTCATGTCTTTTCCTTGAGAAACTATAATAGGTATTAAATGAAAATGATTTAAAATCAATGTTTTTTTTAAAATCAAGTGATTTAAATTGACTTGATTTAAATCAGCCAACCCTGTCTCCTTTTAAATAACAAAAAAACATTACATAAAGGTTTTGGAATGATTAATCCACTACGTCAGCTGCTCAGCTAATGGACCTGTGACGAAACTCTTTAGGACACAATTTTCATCCTCCTTCCATTCATCTGTAGCTTTTTACATCCAAATCGATACTTTCATAAACAGTTATCGACTCCTATTAACCCTACAGAAAAGAGGTTGCATTTCATTAGAGTGAAGATGAGCCCGTGCAGTTAACCAGAGATGAGCAAGTGTTTCTGATTTCTAATAAGCCGGATTATGCTGGGCATCGTCTTACCTCTGTGAGGAGCCAGGAGTGATCTTGAGCGAGCTGATCCCAGTCTGTATCTGTTGTCACAGAGGCGTATCTGAAACGGTTCTGCACAGCAGCTGAGGTGCAGATGTGTTTATAAAGAAACTCCTTCCCAGTCTGTTCGGAGATCGCCTTGGCCGACATGGTTTCTTTCTGTCGAAACAAAACACCACAAAAAAATCAAGCAAGCAATCAAGCAAATTATTTTTGATATAGTGCATTTCGCGGCCATCTCAAAGCTTTTCACAAATCAAATTAAAAAAAAAAAAAGCTAATGAAACAAGATCCAAACAATAAAATTAAGAAAGTAAAATGAAAACACAAAATAAATACATTAAAATGTAAATCACTCTCCAAAGGCTTGAGAGAACAGGTATGACTTAAACTTTGAGTACGCAGCAGGGTTTCGAAAAATACAGCGTTATACGTACCCACGTGTTGCTACAATATGACCAACCTAGCTTTGTACGAATTCAGCCGTACTGTAGCAAGATCAATAGCGACCCTGCTGGAAATCAGAGCAATAGAAAATTCAAATAAGCATCTCTCTCCTCTCCCTACAGTAATGGATACGTTTTCCAACACCTCCAGCGACAGGGAAGTAATCACAACAGAAGGGCTTCTGGTGCAAACAGGAGTAAATCGCCCGTTTCTGAGCAGTACTTTGACTGAATCAACACATTTATACAGAGCAAATATTGTTTTTAAATATTTTCCTTCCACTCTTGCACCCAAAGGGAGGGATCTGCTTGAGATTCCTTGCAGCTGTCATCCAGAACACTGAGACCAACAGCTCATCTAGTGCCTCATTTAGTGCAATTGTGCGAGAGAAGCGAGCATCTGTTTCTTCTTGCGATGAGCAAGAAAATCATCCAGAACTTCAAAAACAGTCGAGCAGGAGTCTCAGACCAGACAAATGTTCTTACTTAGCGCGTTTTAATAGTTCTGCCTTTTTACTGAAACGTGGTGCTTAAGAGGTACAAAGGGTTCCCCGAAAATACTGTGGACCTGGTTTCAGGATGGGTGGATCCACTTCGGTTTGGCTGGTCCCTAGCATTTAGCCTCCCTGCTATGCAGTCTGAACCAGTGCTCAGAGGCTGTATCTGCTTGTTCATTACTGAAAGCACCTTGAACAGGCTGCGTGGGTAAAACAAACAGCCTGTGACTAAGGTGTGTCCCTGAACGACATGCACCAACAATGAACAGCACTACTAGGCACTGGATAGAACAGCAGGCAGACTGCCATCGGTATACAGTATAGTGACACAAACCCTTGGGTGGCATAAGCTTTGTGTAATCTAGCTCATTATCAGGTATGCAGAGTGATCCAGAGTCCTTAGTCCACGCGTCTATTATTTTGACGGATATCTAGGGATGGAAATAAGACTCCTATTGCATGGCAGTTTCACCCATTCCAGGTTTTACTACGAGGTTGATTAGCCACAGTGTGTACAGGTAATAAGCTCAGGTGTGTCTTACTAAACTCATTGTAAAAACCAGGAATGGCTCAAACTGCTACTCAATAGGAATCTTGTTTCCATCCCTGATGTTAGAATTGAAGCAGACAAACATTTCTAATAGTTCTTTGGTGTACTAAAAGTGGAGTGTACAGTGAAGAAGGCATTAGCCAAAATGTATACTCAACTTTACTTGGGTTTAGTTAAGCATTCAGATCAATCAAATAGACCCTAGCGTAGCAGAATAAAAGACACGAAGAATAGGAGGACAGGAGTTTTGTTTTCATTTCTAACCACTCTCCGCTGTCTATAAACAAAATACGATTTGTTTTAGAATGAAAATTCAACAACAGGGCAGGTTGCAAGTGTGCAGTGCATACAGCACTCCCTCAGACACGACCGCATTCATTGCATGCGACTCTCCCGAGCCATCGGGAGGGGAATAAGAAAACAAAAGCAAGTTTAACCAGCAGATACTGTCTGCTAACTATACACAACACTAACATGCAAAATTGAAACTGTGGGGCAACAGGACTCATTTGAACAGCTGGAACACTACCAATACTACACTAATCTAGTTTCAAATTCCAGATTTTAGCATGCAGGACACAGGCATCTATTTATAAACTCTAACTACTACATAACTGCACACTGGGTGGTTATGTCTAGGGTCAGGACCTCTCTGGTGTGGGGCTCAAAGCTTGGGTGGAACCATATGTGCACAAAGGGTGTTTGTCTGCGCAGGAATGTCTGGATGTAGGGTACTGGTATCAGTGGAACAGTTTTTCCCACCCCGAATTTGCATTTACCTTTTTTGACTTCAGCAATATTAAATGGCGAAGGAAAGAGATCTGCCCTGCTCCGCGATAAAGAAAGCTACATTTCATAACAACCAGTGAATACCGTGCATCGTAATTAAAGAATTCTGAGCTGTGTGAATTCAGAAATGCAGTTATATCAGTTTTATCAAGTAGCATTTTATTAGTTAGATTACAAACTAATTAAGGTGCGTTTCATTCCAGTAGTAACCTATTTTCATGCAGGTCTAAAATTAGTAAGCAATAAAACTAAAAAGGGTGGGCAGCATCACTTTAATACATGGTAGTGTTGCTATTGATCATGTCAGTGTTCAAGTGACACACACACACACACACACAAAACAAGTAATACCAGTTTCTACTAAATATTGCTCACATAATGTTTGCAAGTGAACTCAAAAGAAAGGGCTCACTTATTCTGGGAGCGAGCCACTAAGCTAAAGGGTATGTTTCAGCCGATTGAAATAAGCACACTGTAATGCTTTTCAACGCACTACACATACCATTCACTGATGGGAATTCTGCATTTGGGGAAACAGACAGCGTGCCAGTAACCACATGGTAAGTTACCATTGCAATCTACCAACTGGTTTGCTTTCACCCACCCGATGAAGAAGCCTATGTGGTTCCGAATGCATATGGGGAACTACAGCAGCATTTTCAATTTGATAATGCTGAACAGAACACAAGCACTGCAGTGCAGCAATATGCATTTTACAGTAGCTTCCCTGGTAACGAATTTCCCTATAATAAAAATTCTTTGTTACAGGCTATATAAATAAAGATACATGAATGATAAAATGAAATTGCTTTCATTTTTGCAGATCTGCTTTTCAGGATTGGCCTTTCACTTACTAACGTAACAACATTTTTCACCGTGACATGGGAATTGTGGTTTCCAACTGAAAACAGTTTAAATTAGCCCTTCAGGCTGCAGTATTTATTATTTTTTTTGTATTCACCATATCAGAACAGCTGCCTGGTATAAGAAAGTAATCAGTCTTCTGAAAACAGGATGGCTTCTTAAAATGGATAGCACAATTAAAAAAAAAAAAAAAAAAAAAAAAAAAGGTTTTCCTGGTCCAAGCAGCAAATAAGTTTATCGTCTCAAGCAACCGCAAAGCTGAGAAACAGAAAGAAAAATTTTTAAATGAAGAGAGTAAAACAAGGATCTTGAGCTTACGAGAGGAGAGGTAAAGCAATGGGTTGCTACAATATGTACTGTGTCAAGATAATAAATACAACTGATATGATAGGGTAATAAATCCTTCTAAACCAACAAAAAGATGCTAGGAGTTTACCAATAAAAGCTTGGGTGTGTAATGATTATCAGATGATAAAACAACAGCACGTCGACTAGACACCGTCTTATGGCATATACAGCTATAGCTACTGGCAAAAACACTTGCGTGTCAGCTGAACAAAGCTCAATTAAATCAGGTTAGAATCTTTTTAATCAATATGCACATTTTCAGAATTTTGCTACAATACTAGAAAAATGGTTTTGCAATTTAGACCCTTTCCTAACAGTTGCAAAATTAGCAATGTGCAACAAGACTTTCCTGTTAAGTGGCTAAGCTTGCTAGGACCAAGAAACACATCATACCAGAGCAGGGAAGGTTCAGGGGCAAGGCTATTTTAAAAAAGGTGTATTTTATTAACAGCACGGTTTTTAACTGGTTTGGATCGCAATACATTGAAAATGTTTTAATAGTCTAGCAGCAACTAACTGTGTATATCGCTGGGAATCCCAATAAGATTACTTAGAAAAAAGCAACTCAAATAGCTACAACTAATGCCACAGGTCTTGCCAATGGCAAACCACTAAATGTGTAAAAACCAAATGCATTTGAGTTTTTTTGCCATTGTTAAATTCAACTTACCATTTAAGCAATCAGAATTCGAGTTGTATTTATTTTTACTGTATTGTACAGCTTGCTTTCTAGTCTATTACGGAACTTGAAGATGTAACTTATAACCACCTAACGCTGCAAGTAACAGCAACAGCATCCCGATATATAAAATATGTCTGCTCACTAACTATTAAAATTACAACCAAGCCATTTGTCACAGTAATTTTAACAGTAACCTTATCCTAAGTAAACTTATTTTTTTATTTTTTTTATTTTAGTAGCCTATAATTTTTCCTTGTCATTATCATTACTAAAATTGGTAATTCCACTCAGTAGTAAATGGGAGTCAGGGAAACAAAATTCAATTCACCTTCCCCCTTATGAAAACTAGCCTGCGGTTGTTTGATGGTTCGGATACTGGTTAACTTTAAAATTAAGAGAAAGGGGATAGTTGTATTCATTGAAAACATAATTTTGCGCAGGGAACTGTTTATGCCAGTAAAAAATCCTACGGGTAGGTAAGAACATTTCAGCTTTAGTTTGACATGAACCAGGAAGCAGTGGTCAATTGCTGCTACAAGATTTTCACCCAAACCATTTACAGCAAACTTTAATGCACAGAATCACCGCGATGAGTCCATGCCAACCCTGTGATTAACACCTTGTACAATACTAAATTAGAATAAGTGTTAAACAGAAGACAAACATTCATTTACCATACACATTTATAAACCAGCCTAGCTGATTACCAACCTTCAAACGTATATACTTATCTAGTAAGCTGCTTATAATTTCTAAGTTAATATACCGTCACGTATTATTATTATTATTAGGTGCTACCAAACTCTTACGTACTCGAAAGACGACAATGATGGGGATGTTGCCGGCGGCGTCTGTAAAGAGAAATTATAACATCTTAATGCATGACAGAATACCGGCAGTCTTACCTGACACAAAACCTAGTTCTTGATGCAGAATGGTCTGGTCTGGAGTGAGTCAGTGATTCAGTGAGTTTTGCTGAGCTGTCTATTCTATTTGCCTAAGATTCTCACGGGTTAATAGCTCTATATTTATTACACCAAGACCTGCCGTCTCTGAAAACAGTAAAAACTCCTCTTTCTGTCTCTCCTCACCATCTGCTGATGTGGTTACATGCCCTCCCCCGGCTCTCATTGGCTCAGCCAACCCCACGTGACGATCGGTTTCGTGCTGGCCACACGCAGATGGTGCGTTCACGGGAGATGTATTTCTTATGTGGGACTACAGTTCCCGGCATGCATTGCAGCCCAGCCTACCTACCATACCCCTGATTGGCCGGTGGTAGTCTGTTCATGTTTTAGGGGCGTGGTTAGAAAATTGCAGCTTTTTTTTTTTGTATTTACTTACAGCTGTCAGAGGTTTTTTTTTTTATTAGAACACCTCAAGATTTATCATTTTTACATGAAAACCTCAGGAGGTGAGAATTTCAATTTGCAGTCAGTAATCAGTGATACAGAAACAAAACGCACCCGTGTGTGAACATGTTAGACCACTTTGTGCTTTAATTAGGCATCTTAAACAACCTCTAAAGTCTCCTGCATTTTACCCTTTGCGGCTCTGTGTTTCTTTTCTCTTACTATTTTAAATCAATTGCACGTGTGGCTTATTAAAGTCATCAATTTTTCCAAGATTTTCAGTTCCACTGGTTTGATTTCATATGCACAACAAATCAAAACCACAGAAGTAATGGGGTGTTCTAATACACGTGCACACTGCTGCCGTATGTATACAGGTATAAGCACTTTTTCTAGCATCATCAACACATCGTTTCTTGTAGTTTTACTTTTTTTAAAGGAGCCAACAGGGGTTTACAGCTGTGGTCCACCCATCCCATCAGGCTGACATGGTTCAGCCAACTGTAATGTGTGCCTGCATCCATTGTGAAATACTGCAAGTTTTCTAGCATACACAGACTGAAGGTCAGATGGTCAGACAGGGCAGCTACCTGGACAGCTTTATACTTAACGGATGCAATAAATGGGCAAGTGTCCAGCTACTGCAGGCAGGTCAAACAACACCAGTATAAGAAATAAAATATAATGTATAACACAGCTTTCTAAACAGCTGGGCTTTTGTCTGAAGCATTCTAAAATAAATTAGATTTTTAAAATAACTTAAAACTTTTTGTGTACAACCAAAATAAATAAATAAATAAATAAATAACCTTTTCATGTTTTTTTTCATTTTTGTTATACCTCCTTTCAAACCAGTATGAAAAAAAACATGTCCATCGGACAAAATGGATGAAAGTGCGTTCCAAAAAAGGGTAAAAATATCACTCTAAAGGGACACATTTAAAGGGTAAAAATATCACTCTAAAGGGACACATATCATTTCTGTTTTCCTGACATTACGTATTTATTTATTTGAAATTCTTCACAAGTTAGCCCACGTTGACAGTATGTCAGGTATTTCCTGTAAAATGTCATCCAGAAGATCTTTGTTTTTTTCATTTGCTTGCATGTTTCTTTTGCCCGGCAACAGCGGAGCTTGGAGATAAGAAGGCTGCAGTTTAAAAAAAAAACAACTTTATGGAACGTAAACAAATAGGAAAGCCAGTAAGGCCTGATAGACAGTGGTGCAGTTGAGGCAAGTCACATGACACCTGTTTGATTCAGTCAGCAGTCCTCTTGATGCAATGAAAGTACATCAAGAACTACTTCTATTACCAACTTTAAGAAGGTTGAAAATGCTGGTGACAGAGACAGTGCATCGACTACAACAGTGTAGTCCAGTGGTTAAAGAAAAGGGGTTGTAACCAGGAGGTCCCCGGTTCAAATCCCACCTCAGCCACTGACTCACTGTGTGACCCTGAGCAAGTCACTTAACCTCCTTGTGCTCCATCTTTTGGGTGAGACGTTGTTGTAAGTGACTCTGCAGCTGATGCATAGTTCACACACCCTAGTCTCTGTAAGTCGCCTTGGATAAAGGTGTCTGCTAAATAAACAAATAATAATAAACTGTGTGTAGAAATTAGATAAATGTATTGCTTGTCCTAGAAGCTCAGTATACCAATAAAATGTGTATGATAATTCTTGTTTAAGAAAATCTATATTTCAATGGCTTTCCGATACATATTTAAGACTACACCACTGGTGATAGATGTATACATAAAAGGGTAACTATGGAAGCCCCCCCCCCCGAAATAAAACGATTACTTGGGGGGCACAATAAGTAGAATTTGATATCCAAGAATAAAATTCCAAATGAAACTAAACCATAAATGCCACCAGTCAGGCAATGTAGATTAATATCCACTAAACTGGGAGCATCAAACTCCTATTACTTGTGTCTGGATAGATTATTAATATTATTATTAACCTAATGCTTAAATGTATACATGTGAATGCTAGTTTAGTGGTAAAGCAAGCAGTGATGTAGTTCGGCGTTCCACTAGGTTTTGGACAAAAGGCAGTTGGTCAAACGAGGACATTGTATGCGAGTCATGAATAGACATTATTCATTGCACATTATGGTCTCATTTATTTATTGTGCAACTCCTATTTAGAATGACAGTACACCCCATGCATTATCTAATTGGCAGCGACTGCTGAACCAGGAACTGCCAGATCGATAGAAAGCTACTTTGCAGGGTTGGACTCTGGTTCCAATCTCTCCTTTCTGCTGCAGATAAGGCTCAGTCATTTATAGCACCCTCTGTATTTTCTGGAGGAAGTGTCTAGCTATAAAACGTACATCATTACTGTATTATTATTATTTGTTTATTTAGCAGACGCCTTCATCCAAGGCGACTTACAGAGACTAGGGTGTGTGAACTATGCATCAGCTGCAGAGTCACTTACAATTACGTCTCACCAGAAAGACGTCAGTGGCTGAGGTGGGATTTGAAACGGGGTCCTACTGGTTACAAGCCCTTTAACCAATGGACCACACAGCCTCCCATATGGGAAAGAAATCTGTACTGTCTTAACTTACTTTAAAAACTTTAACAGCATATGATAGCAACAAATTAAAGTTCACTGCGATTTTGATTAGATATATGTTGTACAGTATAAACATAATTAAAAGCAAGCGTTTTCATGTTTTTTTTTAGCAATATTGCCGCACTGAACAAGCTGTATTACAAAACAGCGGCATCTAGCGGGGAAGCGGTGTACTGCACCGCTACGATTTTTTAATGTACAGTACCAAAGCTGGATGACAGTTAACAGTACTGGGTGGGTAAAGTTTTTTTTTAACCCAATATATGCTTAAAACAAAAGATTTAACGCTACACAACAATTGTTACTGTTGATGACTTTTTATTTTTACATACACCTGATTTTTTAAACACACACATATATAAACTAAAATAAATGTAATGTAGGTACACAAAAATGTGAATAACTGATTCAAAAAAAATTGTACAAATGCAACTGCTTTAAACTTAGATATTCACCATCTGTCCAAAACCTTACAATAAACCTTACTCATGCATTGCCTGTGTCTTAATCACAAGTCCATGCATTGGATTGCATTAGATTATAGTAAGGTGCTGCAGCAGGATAGCGTCAGTAATGAGACTCAGAGACAAGACAAGTTGCAGTTTTAATAGACAAAACCAGGAACAAATAAATGGGCACAAGGGCCAAAATAATAGGTTTAAACAATACAAAACGCTTCCAAACACAGCATACACAGAGTCTCAAACTCACCTACATACCAACCCAAAACAAACGATTTCCCCTGCTTAAATACCATGTGGCTGGAGTCTAGTTAACCATTAATCATTCAATTAAGGCTCCTGCCACATTCTCACATGTATTACGACAGGAAGGATTTTAACCCCTTCCCTGCCAAACCTATATTCCTAACACACATACACATACACAATTTACATTTAGGGCTTTCACCCTGTCACATGTGCACATCATGTGAATTGTGATACTTGACTGATTAGTGATACATGACATTTTGTGACACCAATTACATTATCTGCTGTATTAAAGTACTTAATTTAATATTCATGGTTGGTCCAAGTGTTTTTTATTTCCCAGGCCCAGCCTCTGTGAAGCTGGGAAATAAAGGAGTCCTATCTTTCTTTCATAAAAAGGAAGAGGTAACATTATTCATCGTAACTGTAACTCAACACTGGCTGGACTGAAGCCACACAACAGCAAGGTTTTGTTTTCATGACTTCTTGCTACGTGGTTACAAAGAAGTTATACAGCATTCATATTTTAAAGAGGTTCTGTCTGTATGCTGCAGTGTGCTTGTTTATAAATCCTTCCTCTTGCCCCTTGCAGGGTAAGGTGAAAGGGCCGATCCAGCCTCTGGAGAAGGGACAGAAACAGCAGAGCAGGAGTCTGAGGTTCGGCAGCTGCTGGGGGAACTGTACTGTGACAAGGAGTAGCTGGAAACACTGCTCAAAGACCAGGGTAGAAGACACAACCGCACTGTAATCTAATGACAAACCCAGCTTCACGTTTGCAAGGGATGAGTGGGGATGTGATACATTGTATTGGACAAACTAAACACTAATTCATCACAAGCTTTCAAGTCCTCAAAGGTCTCTTCTGAAGAAGGTTTCACCTTAAGAAACCTCTGAGGACTTGAAAGCTTGTGATCAATTATTGTCTAGTTAGTCAAAAAAATGGATCACATCTCCTTCTCTTTATCTATCATCTCTGGACTGATATGGCTACCATTTCAAGCTCAAAAAGCTCACATGTAGTTTGTATTCTTCCTGTAGGCCTGGTAAAAGGTAACACCCGCAGAGGAATCAAAATCCAGTATATAATCCTGAGTGCCATCACCTACCTGGACACCCGCACCAAGTTCTGGAGGCTGCAGAAGCCCATCTACGCCTGGGAGAGGGATCGCAAGCTGATGCAGCAGCAATGGAACAAAACCAAGCAGAGCAAGCCCTCCTCCGACCCCTCCAAATACATCCTGAAGAGCCTGGAGGAGACTGACCTGGGTAAACAAACCATGTCACGTGCGTTTGTTTTGTATCTGTACTACAGTGACCTATAACTGAAAAGGAAAGGCATGAGCATGGCTGATTTAATTTGAATGGCTTGTTTTCAGCCCTGGCTGAAAGATGACCCTGAGCTGAGCTGCAAGAAGGCCAGGCAGGCGCTGAAGACAGTGCAGGGCTGGTCGGATGAGAACTGAGCAGTCCTGATATCCGTGGGTAGATCGTTCCACCACTGAGGGGAAAGGGTGGAGAAGGAGCGGGCTCTGGAAGCGGGGTAGCGATGGTGGGGGAGGGGGTAAAGGTAATCTGCTGGTGGTGAAGGAGCAGAGGGGGCGAGAGGGGGTGTGGGGGTGGAAGGTCGAGACAGCGATAGGCAAGTACAAGAGTTTTGTATTGGATGCGAGTGGCGATAGGGAGCAATTGGAGGGAGCAGAGCAGTGGTGTAGCGTGGGAGAAACGACTAGGGGAAAAGACAAGGCGAGCAGCTGAGTTTTGGATGAGCTGGAGCAGATGGATAGCACAGGCAGGGAGGCTGGCCAGGAGGGAGTTGCAGTAGTCGGGACAGGACCAGGGCCTAAACTAGGAGCTGTGTGGAGTAGTCGGTGAGGAAGGGGTGAATTCTGCGTATGTTGCTGAGGAAGAAGCGACAGGAGCGTGCCAGAGTAGAGATGTGCTGAGAGGAGGAGAGGGAGGGGTCGAGGGTGACACCGAGGTTCATGCTGGATGAGGAGGGAGAGAGGGTGGTGCATTCAAGAGGAATAGAGATAGAGAGATCAGCGGTGGGAGAGGACGGGGGGGGACTGATTTGGAGAAGTTTAAGATGACGCGAGTGCATCCAAGAGGAGAAGGAAGACAGGACGGTAGTTCTGGAGGGATGAGGGATCAAGGGAGGGTTTTTAAGATGGGGTAATGCAGGCCTGTTAGGGAAACAGCCAGAGAGCAGAGAGGTGTTGAGAAGAGAGGAAACATGGTGGACTGTTTGTTAAGTAGTCCTCAGGCACTCTGTCGTTCTGGGATCTTAATGATTAATGTTTTTTTTTTCCTTCGTGAATAAACAGAGTAAAACTTTGCATATTCAGGATATGACACTATTCATAGACATGACTGTTTCCATTATTTAAATGCAACTACAATAACAGAATCAATCATACGGAAAACAGAAAAACTGGTCTCTGAACATCCTGTTTACTCCAAAATAAGCTGCAATACCAACTACACCTGCAGGTGTGTCCAAAAAAAAAAAAAATCATATATATCATTTTAAAGGGTATAATGCCAAAGTCTGTTTTGATCAATAAAAGTGTATTATTTGAGGCTGTACTATACTTAATGTCTTTGAAAAGAGATTTTAGAATATGACTCCATGGAGAAGATCCCGCTGGCCTAGTCATTCCTGGGGAAGATGTGGCTGTTCCACGAGACTGGGTGCTGCTACCTGGAACTGGAGGTAGAAGATGACCAGTGGCAGCCAGTCTGCTGGTGGCACAGTCGGAGGGTGAGACAGGCAGCCGGTGAACATATGCTAGCTGTGTGTGCAGTCACTTTGACCATCAGGCAGCTATTCTGGGTCATAGTGGGCACTGTTGGCATACAATGTTAACTGTAGCATTTCCACGAAAAAGCCAAGTTATGTTTTAAAAAAAAACTGTCAGGAACCTAACTTACCAGTGGATGCATTTTAAAAGAGTGTCCTAACGACAGACCTCAGAAAGATTACCATTTACAAATATGTTGTCTGTTTAACTCCCTAGAGCTCCCAAATTATTTTCTCTAACAGCAAAATGCTTTGTAACCATTGCAATTAATACCCATCTGTATTTTATATAAAAAAAAAATGCAGCTGCTTGAAAAAGGTCAGTGTTTACCCTTTAAAAGCTCACGATTAATGTTATGGGTGTTTTATTTGGGTCGTTGTTGTTATTTCTTGAAGATGAGATTATTTACCTGTGTTAGTAATGTCTGTTGCCGTTTCCTACAGGCGATAAAGAGGCTTTTAAAGAGAAAAAGCATAGGAGAAACCAACGATGACTGAAGCCACATGCCCTCCAGATATATCTCCCATAAAATGTGTTTTTAAACTGCTTTCTCAACACAACTATGGATAGTTTTATTATTATTATTATTATTATTATTATTATTATTATTATTATTATTATTATTATTGTAATCTTAATAAACTATCGAAATTCACTCGCAATTACGCATACATGCTTTCCTTTAAAAACATTTTTTTAAAAATCCCCTTGCTTTTGTAAACAAAAACTCATGATTCACACACGTGATTCACAATGTTTAGTTTAACTGTTGAACCACATTTCCTGTAGCAAGCCCCCTTGATCAAATGAAGGCTCGCTGGGGCCCTCTAGTTTCAATCATGAAACAACACCTTCCACAGGCATTAAATTCAGCACTTGACAGTGCAATACTTTAAATCGAGGTTGTAATTCTGGTTCCGAGTGTGATGAACCTGAGGTCAGTACGGGGTTTTGTCAAGGACAGCTCTATAAACAAGTATGTACCAATTTTTCAATCTTCGCGAAGATAAACAAGTCACACCAGACAATCTATATACCCTACATCACAATGATGAACAGGATAACCAGGCTGCCCATCCATTCACCTCAATAGGCTATAAATAATGGCATCATAGTCAACCAGAGACAAAAATCAGTTGCATTCTAGTTTGAAAAACAGGATTGGTGTCTATAAAAAATAACCCTACCCAAACTAAATTGTGCATTACGCCCGCCCTTCCCTGGAACTTGACATATGGTCAAATGGACTGAATTGCTGTACCAATGTTCCACTTCAAATAATCGGATACATTTGAGACAACTTTCATACTGTATTGAGCGGTCTTAAATTAACACGTTTGATTGTTGCAGGTTAAAAAAAAAAAAAAAAAAAAAAAAAAATTCACACACTGACCTGAATGCCGCTTGACGGTATATACACAGTAAATAGACGATTGCATCTTGAATTAATTACAAAATATTTATTCCTAAAGCATCATGCAATAGTCGCTGTGGCACGGGAGCGCGCTTAATAGTTCCACGCCCGTACTAGCTCGCGCATCCACGCGCACATTGTGGGCTGGGGTAGGTTTCATTTCCCGCATGTCGTTATTGGTTTTGTTTTGTCAAACGTGTCGTTATAAAGTCTGGTGGTAAACAGTGCAGAAGGCATACGCGCCAGACGGCTTCACATGCTAATATCTTGTACTAAACTGGTGAGTTTAAATGTTGTTTTTATACTTCATGTATAATAATGGCAGAAAATGCAACCATTTTGACGATACGTTTTGTTTCTGTAGAAACGTTTTATTTGACTTTTTATAATCTCTGGCAACCATAAACAGATTTGACATATTTCTTTTTAATACCGTACGATATATATATATATATATATATATATATATATATATATATATATATACACACACACGTTTTTACAGCAGCTGTTTAAACAGTGTGAGACAGTTGTTATCTTATATTTGTTTTAAGTGATTATTTATTTCGACAGCCGCGCCTACTTTTGTCAAAATGCACTTTTAATGTTGTAAACAATGCATTTTAATAGTTGCTTGGTCGAGTTTACTGTGTGCAATTTTAATAAAACATACGTCCATCTTTGGTTTAACCCAGGAAACCCCCATCATGCTTTTTTTCCTGCAGTAGCTCTTCAGTCTGAGTTTTAATTTTAAAACCGTGTGTGGGTTTTGGATTCTATATAAAGTAAAGTCGGAAGTTTCACTTTCCTGTTAACTAGTTTTATGCCTTTTTTCGTTCACCCGGGTCATGAGCCAAACACTGTCGATCAGGCGCATGCAACTTAGCAGATGTGCAATTCTCTCTGTTGTCGAGTATTTTCTGCAAATGTAAGTTCGTCAGCAGATTTCTGTCGGTTGTTTTTGGAAGGGAGATGGAAAAGTGCCCAGTGTCTGCTGGAAGTTACACAAATATTCAATTCCAATTACTTTTGAAAAACCAATTTCCAATTCCTTCAAAGGAACTGGAATTGATAAGTGATTTGAAGCCAATTTAATTGACTAACAGACTTCAATTTAACTTGTTGCCACTGGAAGAAGCTAATTTGAACATAATACTGCACATTGGAAATTCTGATCAGTGTTAGAATTGATTAAAAGGGAATTTGCAATTGATTAAAAGAAAAAAAAAAAAAAAAGTTATTGAAAAACAGGAACGGACCCCAACCCTGGTTACATGACAATTTTTGAACATGGGCTAGCGTTGAGCCTATTTAAAACAAAAAGTCTGAAGTCCAAATCACTATAAAACACGTTTTGATTTGAGAGTTTTTGAACAACCAGTTTTGATGTCATGTGTTAAATTCTTTTGTTTCAGTAGGGCCTGTTCAGAATTACCCCGTCCCAAGGTGTATGCAAGGATTTACCCTACCCCCCTAAAGTGGAGCTGTTTGCACACACAAGGGGGCGAATAAAATTCGCAAAATTAAAGATTTAACGCTAGTGGCATGCAAACTGCAGAATTGGGGGGCTTCTTGCTGGCAATAGAATTTGTACTGGTAATGGGGAAACCTCAAAGACTGCTGCCCAGAAGATGTTTTACTAGCTCTTACCACTGCGTTTTAATGCATGTCTTTATTTATTTGATTATTTAGGTAAGCAGATTTGTCCAGAAGATCCGTCCTTTCAATCGCAGACAGTTTTTCAGCAACAAAATGCAAGAACAGGCACTGGAGAGAGCTGAAGGCTCGCTGGCCTTCCCCTTTCTGGATGAAGCGAGCGTCGAGGCTTACAGGGAGTCTCGAACCATCTTCATAATCAGGGGGCTGCCAGGCAGTGGAAAGAGCACCCTAGCCTGTACCATCGCGGGGAAGTACGAAGCTGTCTGCAAAGTGATCTCTGCCGATCAGAAGATCCGGCCTGAGGTGAGCCCCGCCCTCCCAGAGGAATACAAAGCGCTGGATGAGGAGGTGGTGCATTGCTGCAAGGAGGGCGTCGCCGTGGTCGTGATTGACGACACCAACCACCAATGGGAGCGGCTGGAGAAGCTCTTCGACATCGCCAGCGAATACCAGTACTTGGTCCACCTTGTTGAGCCCAAGACGCCATGGAAGAACGACTGCGCCGAGCTGGAGAAGAAGAGCCAGTGGAAGCTGCCCCAATCGGAGCTGAATAACTTGAGGGGAAGCTTGGAGGAGGCGGTCTACCCTCTCTTCTACGGCTGGTTCTTGACTCACAAGAGCCAGAGTCACACCATGGAGAAAGGCAAGAAGTTCCTGAAAACCCTAGGCGAGCTTGATGAATTCAAGGAGCATTGGGATGATTGTAAGTAGCCCCGTTGACAATGCGTTTTATTACACAAGGCCCTGACAAATCTGTCATGCTGCATGAAACAATTATTCGGATAAGCTCTCCACAGGTAAGGGTCATTGATGTTGATCGGGCTAATTCACTCCGGATGCGCCACTCGGGGCTCCCGAGTGGCGCATCCGGTAAAGGCACTCTGCGTGGAGTGCAGGATGTGCCCTATTACCTGGATGTCGCTGGTTCGAGTGTAGGCTGTTCCACTGCCGACCGTGGACGGGAGTTCCCAGGGGGTGGCGCACAATTGGCTGAGTGCTGCCTGGCGAGGGCCTAGGTCGGCCAGGGTGTCCTCGGCTCACCGCGTACCAGCGACCCTTGTAGACTGGCCAGGCGCCTGCGGGCCTGCCTGTAAGCTACCCAGAGCTGTGTGGTCCACCGTTTGCTGTAGCTCTGAGGTGGCTGCATGGCGAGCCCACAGAGTGAAAAGAAGCGGATAGCTGACGGCACAAGTTTCGGAGGACGCGTGTGTCCGTCTTCGTCTCTCCCGAGTCAGCGCGGGGGTGGCAGCGTTGAGCAGGGTTGAAATAAAAATAATTGGACATTTCAAATTGGAAAGAAAACAAGAAATAATTGCTGATTCCAAATAAAAAAAACAAAACAAAACAACACAAAAAAAAAATACGGCATTCATAAATCCAAGCAGCTGTTTTACTTGGAATGGTATATTAGCCCAATCCACACCAATGGCCCTCATCTGTGTTGTATTTGACTAATGACTTTCCTTCTAAAGAATATTGGGTGACATCGACAAAGTTTAAGTAATTTTTAGAAATGCCCCCCCCAATATAATAAACCCCTGATCGCTTAAGGGTAAAAAAAAAAAAAAAAAATGTAGATCATGGTTGAAACAAAACTGGACTGTTGGGAGATGAGCTCCTTGTATACTGTATTGTAAGATGTATATAATTTTTTTTTTTGCCTTGCACACTGTCTTAACCGATCTGTTCCTGTGCTGGTTGTAGTTGGCGAGGCTGCTTCTGAGACTGGAATAAACTTGGAGGAGTATTTTGAAAGGAAGGGGATTCTGCACTGCACCACCAAATACTCTGACTACGGAAAAGTGAAGGGAGCACAAGAGTACGCGGAACTAGAGGTCAGTAAGTATGAACCGCTGGCGTTTGCAAGAGCTGAGGGATGTATGCAGAAAATTAAGATTTGCTCTTTAGAAGTATCACTTTCTTATCAGAGACTGGGATGTTTTCCTGAGGTGTCACAAACCCTAATTGGCACTAGGATTTCCTATCGTAGTCCATGATTTAGGGGAGGGGAGGGGTCTGGGAAAACCAGTCCTGGTTTCTAAGTTAGTAGAACAAATATGATTCCTAATTTGTTGTTATTCCATACCTCTTTGCTACAGGCTGTGAAGAAGTTCTACAGCTCGGCCTTTTGTCTGCAGATATCGGGCTTTTTCATCACGCCCAGAACCGCTGGCGCCCGCGTCCAACTTACTGACAAGCAGCTGGAGTTGTGGCCAGCTGGCTCGGAGAAGGAGGCCATGCCCTCGGAAGAGCTACCCCACGGCAGCCGGGCACACATCACCCTGGGCTGTGCGAAGGACGTGGAGCCCAAGCAGACTGGCCTAGACCTGCTGGAGTTCGTCAAGCTGGAAAAGGAAGGCCAGCAGGGCCTGGCCGAGAAGGACATCGACCAGGGGAAGCTGCGCTACTTCGGCAAAGGCATGTGGATGCTGGAGTTGTACGAAAAGGTGACGGTGAAAACCGTATTCGGTGGGTTCTACCCGAAGCACAAGGAGGGAAAAGAGAAGAGTAAGGAGAAAGAGGAAGCAGTGGAGGAGAACAAGGAGGGAGAAGAGAAAGCAGTGGAGGAGAACAAGGAGGGAGAAGAGAAAAAGGATTCAAAAACGAGCCAACAGGAGGTGAAACCAACTGAAGGGAAAAAGAAGGGAAAATGTACCATTATATGAAACCCCTCAGCCTTAGGGGTTTGTAAGATGCCTTACCACTTTTTTTTTTTTTTTTTTTTTCTTAATCCATCTACAGTTAAATATGCTTATAACAGCCACCCAGAGGGTCTTAATATACTGTTCATCTTTTATATGCAGTTTATTTAAAGCGGGGGTGGTATACTGTGTGCCCTAAATCATCTAGGCCTCACTATTCAATTACCATTTATTCAGTGTACAGACAGTGTACAAATCACAGAAAATTCTTGAGTTTCAGCTCAATTTCATATCGGCATAAACTAAACCTACAGCAAATTCAGTATGGATTACTTTATTCTTGATTACGTTTTTAGGTTGCATTTCTGAATATTGGTCAGTGAGAAACAAGTGTGTTTTTTTTTTTCTTATTATTATTTTAGCTCCTGTAGAAAAAGGTTGTATTTTTGATTTCTCTCAGCAGTGCTGCTGGAGAAAATAAAATGCAGTGGAATGTGTGTGAACGAGGCTGAATACAATCGAATCCTCTTCCAAATGCATTTGCGGTTTTGATTTTCTTGTGCTAAGAATACTAAATAAAGGCATTTGTCAGCACTTAGTCTATTACAGCGTACAGTCCCATAATTAGATTACAGCTTTTGTATTCTGCTTCCTAAGTATTTTCTCCTTTTGAGACTCGTTAAATGATGCTGATTCTGTGCTTAACAATGTATTCGCTGCATTGCTCCTAACCTATATAATACGATTCTACTGCTAATGTGGTTAATCTGTGTGCCAAATGTAAGATGTTTTATAGGTGGCTTGTTGTAATAAAACTACATATGAAAATGCTCGTTAACGGTACAGGATAAAAAATAAATAAAAAATTGCACTCTGCTGTCTGTGGGCACTTAAAATTAGCTTGCTCTAAGCTGTTTAAGATTAAAGCACTGTGGCACAAATGTTTTAGAGAATAGGCGTTAGCGGAGCCTTTTTAAGGAACGCCACTGATGGAGATGTGGGGGCGAGCAGGTGTTTCCTGGTGACTTTTTTTTTTTTCTGCAACATTGCATGTGTGTAAAATGCTGTGTGCTGCAAAACATCTTTGTATTAAATTAAACTTTAAATAAATATTGTAGTGTGGTATTTTGGATGCTTTATTTAGTTATGCAACGATCTATATAACAGCAAATGCTTGTTCGCTCTTTCTGGCTGGTGAGGCTGTGATCCAGAAATGGGCATTACAGGGTTTAGGAACACTAGATGCACTGTTCCAAAAAAGTATTATCAGGTGTGTTTTATTAAACATGATTTTAATAGTGTCCTCTGGTGGTAGTTTTAGAATTTCATTGCACATCCTTTTACGTCTTCACCCAGCACCTCTCTGTATGTGAATGCATTTTACCTCACAGCAGCAGCCCCTAATTAATGGCAAATTCATTTATATTTGCTCTATTACTGTAATTTATTGTTTTGGATCTGCATGTAATTTCAATCTGACAAAACCCAAGAACAGTATTTTAAAGAGCACTACTTTTGTTTCAATTTACTTTGACTTCAGTGTGGGTGGCACAGTAGACTAGAAAACAAATGTTTCATTTCCTGGTAATTAAGAACCATACACTGCAGACAAGCTTTTTGTATTCTCCTTATTTTAATGTACTGTTTTTTTTTTCCTTTTACATTAGTTACATTGCAAGAGGTACAGAGAGGCTTTTTATCCTTGGCACACGATGTAGCATTTTTACACAGTAAATTCAAACCATGCAGTGATGTTCAGGCATAGCTGGGGATCCAATTGTGGTTTTATGGGCTACACATTACAATAGATTCCAGAAAACCTGAACTAACAAGCTCAGTATTAAGGAGCTGGTTGGAATCACAGGGCAACAGCTACATCATTTGAGCACTGAAAGTGGTGTATTGCTGCACAGCTGGTTCACATCATATGGTCAATGCACGACGCAGTATATAGGTACTGTGAAAAGGGCAAGTATAGTATGGTAATTACTCTAAGCACACCTAGCAATCTACAATGTATATTATAAAAGGTCAAGTAGTCTAACTAGCTGTTATAAAGGATTTGTCAATGTGCATTATGCAGTGTTTATTGACGTAATTAAGCATTTTAGATAACATGTCAAGTTAATCAGTGAAACTTTATTCTTCTCCTAAGGAACGCTTATTTTGATTAGTTTCCCAGGTCACTGTAACCAAGAGCCTCCAGGTTTTAAAGCCAAACGATGTACCCTGGATATTGGATAACCAATTCTGTCACATGCATTAAAGACCTGGTGGCAACAAGTTATAATGGGAATGCAAAGGCTGAATTACAATGAGGTGCTTCAGTTATATGTTCTGTGGTTAATTTTCCTTTCGTCTACAGCAAGTGTATACGTTTATGAATTGTTAGCTGTAATTACTTGAGTAAAGTTTACTCAAAAAATGTGACAGATGTTTAAACTATAGTTAACTGCTTTTAGTGTACACTTGCAAAAATGCGTAATCCACCTGTACTGTGAACAAAAGGGGATATGAAACCATAACCCTGGTTCTAACCAAGTAATTAACGTCAAAAGTTTATTCTCTTTATTAGATTTTCACGAGGATGGGTTTTCTGTACAAATGTAAGAAATGCATCATGAAAATGAAGTGAGAGTCTTTTAAGAGTATGAGTTGACTCACGTTTATGCTAGCATTACTTATGCAATGACCCACACTTTTACATAACTCATTACATTTTGTGGCCACATTTAGTCAACTCTCATGTAAATCGAGAACTGACTAGGTTTTGCTCCCACGTACTTCCTTGTCAAAAATGTGTCACAAATACGATCAGGTGCCAGCAGTCAAACGCATGCTAAAATGTAGTTAAAGTAGGCTGTTCTGTTCCAGCTCGCACTCAGCGAAAGATTAAACAGTTGAGCGACACATACTTCTTCATATAACCATTGTTACTGACACCTGCTTTTCAATCACTCATCTCAGCAAGCTAATTACAAAAAACAGGCTGACACACAAGAAGAATTCCTACCATTGAATCGTGCAATTGCAGATTTCAAAAAAGAGGAGGGCTCTTTGCAAATGTATACTTGCAATCAGTCTTTTCTTTTAAAGCACATAAAAAAAGCAACCACAATTTATTTATATTACAATTAAGTTAGAAACGTGCCAACATGTTGAATACTAATGCAGCTCATTCCCATACTTGATTGCCAGAAAGGTTGTTAATTTATCAACTTGAATTCCTATAAACAAGAGTATAATTGGTTAACAGTTCCTATTAAGAGCACAACATATTAAGCCAGGGGAATATTCATTATAAAAATGGATTGTTCCACTGATCAGTCATTACAGTACTTTGCTGAACATTTGTTAAGCTATTTCAACCAAGTGAAACTTCGTGGGATGGGAGGGAGTAGGCACTTTGCCTAATTTAATAGCTACAGTCAGAAATGTAATCACAAGCTAGGATTTTGATCTTTCTTATCTAGGACACTAAATGCATGCTAAAAACACCAGGTTAGTGAAAGGATACCATTATCGGGATCACAAAACGGGACTATAAACAAGCTTGGTGATTTCCTAAGGGTGCCCTTTCAGTTTATATGTATTTACAACACCACAGAAAGGAAATTACTGTATAATAAAGCAAAAATAAATAAATAAAAAAGTATTGAATTATTAACTAGCTGCCTTCTGCATCTGGACCAAGTTATAGAACAACAATGGTGTGAATTAATTATATCGGTACTAAAAGGGTGCAGCATGGTACTATTTTGATCAATATTTGGCACACCAAATTTTGCATGCACTCTTAAAAGTACCATTTCATCAGCAATACATCTAACGTGAGAGACCTACATGTAGCCCTAGTCTCAAGCTATCAAGACATAAACCCCTTCTGTTGGGTTTTGCACCTACAAATAATTCATATCATGAACTCAAAACAACAACGATCTTATTTATATATAAAAACAAAACAAAAAAAAACAGCAGGCTACTTTATTTACAAATTAACAAGGCTATCATTTTTCACCTGCGCTTTTTTCAGGGCGTTTCTCCTTTAAAAATGTTTGTTTATTTATTTATTTATTTATTTATTTAAAGCTAGGAGCAACAGACTTCAAATACGTTTGTGACTTTACAATAAGTTAGAAGGAAAAGAAAAAGAATGACATTCCTGCAAAATGTTCTATGTACTGATGAGGAGAGAAAAGATGGAAACATGTATATACTGCATTTTTATGATGACCATTAAAATATATTGCAGTTCCAATGCAGGCTACATGTGCAGAACTTTAATGATTATTATTATTACTACTACCCTGGCATAACCATAGGTACATTACTTACATCCTCAAACAATGGAATCAGACAAAAATAGTAGAACTAAAATTTCCACACGTTTGCCTGAATCATTTCTACATTAGACTTTTTTTTTTTCATCCATCCAAAGTCAGCACTAAGCATATTTACAAACTACACATTTCTTCACAATCTCTACAAAGCAGCCTCAAAAAGGTCAGTGTTTGAAAGCTGTGCACTGTCTCCCAGATTCGGATTGCATTAACATTTAAAAAGTGTTTAAGGGGGGGGGGGGGGGACGGGACGGACTAAAACATGGATGTGCGAGACCCCCAAAAAGTGTGCATTTAGTGTCCAATTTTAAAAAGTTTGATCACAAAAAATTCCTAGTCCAGTTCTTACATGAAAAATAAAATCATCCAAACAGCTTAAAATCAATTTACTTTGAAGATGTATAGAAATTAGTGACCAAATACTCAAGCATTTTTTTAAATAAACTTATCATAAAAAAAACAAAAAAAAACACAGAGGCCGTGTGTTTCTTTTTTCCCCTCCCATATTTTATGATGACTTTTTTCTTCATACATATGCACAAATAGAGGTATACCAACTGAAAACAGGAGTACATTAAAACTTGGAGGAAGGACAAGTCTTCAGAAGTTTTGAAATGGAGCGGGGAAAGCGGTTTTTTTTTCTTTTAACCAAACTGAAAGAAAAAATTGCCAGGACCGGAAGCTGAGGGGGAAAAAAAAAAAAAAAATTAATTAGAAACTTGTCAGATGACGATGAAAATGAGTAACTCATTCACAACGAGTATGAAATGTATTATTTTTTTTTATTTTTTTTCAGTAAAAAAATAAATTTTAAAAAACACCATTTTCATAGCGGTCCAATACATACATGAATTACCTTCGAAGCTGAAGCCCCCCCCAGGAGCTCCGAAGAACGCCTTGAAGATATTGTTGGCATCAAAATCTAAACAGGGAAATATTAGATTAGTGGTCATAGTACGGTGCACAAGTTTTATAAAAATGCCTCTGAATCAGGTAAGCCAAGTATTGCAGTTTAATTCTTTTGTTTAAATATAATCTATAGAGATAAGCCCCTTTCACATTGGCATAATCTACCTGGGTCAGAACCTACCTGGGTCAGGACCCGGTGTCATGTGGGTCAGCTACGTGATTTCACACTGCTTTTGATAAAGCAGGGTTGACCTGGGTGACAAACGCAAGTACACAATGTGCGTATCAATGCCCTGGAAGCAGCTTGTTACGGACGCTTCCATCCAAGCTTCTCTGGTTTGAACCGTCGGCCCAAATGCTAATTAGAGCAAATGTTTCTTCATCCCTGCTGCAATCTGGCTCATGCTGTGTCTCAAGCAACACAAATATGGCTAAACAGAAACGTTCCTTGCGGAAGTGAAACCTTCACGCAGGCGTGGCTGTTTTTTATTTCGTCGGTTCACGAATGGCCATCGTGTATTTTGTCTCGCTCAACCCGAGTCAAAGCGTGTCGACCCACATCCTGAGGCGGGTCGCTGGGACCCAGGTTAACTAGGGTACGACCCAGGTACGTGGTTTCACACTACACGGGATTGTGACCCGGGTAGGAATGCCAGTGTGAAAGGGGCTATAGAGAGAGACCAAAATTACATTGGAATAAAATACATTTTGTTTAAATGTTTGTCTAACACAACGTACTTTTACCCAACAGTGGCTGGCTTTCATAAAAAAAAAAAAAAAACACAAAAAAAACACACCACACACACATCAAGATGCATCTTGTGCTGGCCAGACGGTTAGATTGTTATGTATTCATCTTTAGTGCAGGGTATCGAAGCTTTCCACAGAGTTCCTGGTTTTACTATAAGCTTGTTCAAACTATAGAGGTCAGAGGATCAACTAAGGCCTCGATTGACCAGACTACTATTGTAATAGGCAGTGTTATGTGATACACTGCCATCATGGATTTTGTCCCCTGCCGGCAAGATGAGATCAAGTTAAAAGCTCCAAAACCACAAATGCAGACGAGCCCGGCTCGTTGGCATTATGGCATTATGGGAGGCTGTGTGGTCCAGTGGTTAAAGAAAAGGGCTTGTAACCAGGAGGTCCCCGGTTCAAATCCCACCCCAGCCACTGACTCATTGTGTGACCCTGGGCAAGTCACTTAACCTCCTTGTGCTCCGTCTTTCGGGTGAGACGTAGTTGTAAGTGACTCTGCAGCTGATGCATAGTTCACACACCCTAGTCTCTGTAAGTCGCCTTGGATAAGGCGTCTGCTAAATACACAAATAATGGTCACGATGCTCGCTTGCAGTGCGCAGGGTCGCAGGTTTGCGTCCAGCCTCTGTCCTGTTACACTATGCAATGGGAGTCCTGGTTGTATCCTGGTGGGTAAGTACACAATAAAGCAACATCCTGATACTCCAGGGATGCCTTGGAAATGGTAATGCAGGAATAGCTTTATGGATTAAATAAAATAATAATTATAAAGAAGACCCACCGCCCATGTTCATGCCCTCTTCGTCTAGATCCTGTCCGCTGTCATATCTGGCTTTCTTCTTGGGATCCGAGAGAACAGTAAAAGCTTCTCCCACCTCTTTAAACTTTTTTTCTTCTTCCTTTTGCATCTCCGGACTGGCTCCACTGTGACGATCTGAGAAGAGAACAGCCGGTGAGTCTTCAAGACAGTACCAGTATGCTGTGTGCTAACAAGCATCAGGTAAAACCAGCGATATGCCTGCTGTCTAAATAAAACATAAAAGGACATAACAACTGATGAGCCCCATCAAAATAAAGACAAAACTGAATTCTACAACACTGGATACTTTTTTTTTAATCTATCATATTATCCCAGTCGATCACAATTTTAAAAGAGTTCTATGGAGTTCAAGAAGTTGCCCTGCCATAATTAAAAAAAAAAAAAAAAAAGTGCATTAATAAAATCGATACATAGATAGGAAATGTAAGATGGCACAATTGTACACAGTGACTGAAGGAGATAAGGAACTTTTAAAATAACTTAGCGTGTTTGATTTATTACACTAACGCAGAGACTTCTAACACCTTCCGTTGACACAATGCCCATCCTCTTTACCTGGGTGGTGCATGAGCGCTCGTTTCCTATATGCTTTCTTAATCTCGTCATCTGTAGCGTTTTTATCCACTCCCAGGATCTTATAGTAATCATTTCGTTTGCTTTTTTTCAGTTCCAGTTGCGCAGTCTTTAGAAGGTGCTTGTGTTCTGGCAGAAAAAAATAATACATTTAGAATACAAATTGCTTGTAAAAATCTCTCTCCATCAAAAACACTTCTGTGAAATATGTTGTGAACTGCGAACGTAATATTTAACAAAACTGAATCTGAAGTACTGCCTATGCTTGATAATGACGGGATATAAAGTACTAGCTACAGCCAGGTTTGGTAAAAGTAGTGTCTATAAATGATAATGACCTTTAAAATGATCCCTACAACTATTCAGTTCTGGGTCCACAGCAGAAACAGCAAATCCTGTCAAAGAATATAAAACCATGCACTGTCGTTCTGTGGACTAAAATTACATCAATAACCAAATTGGTACCCAAGCTAAATTGTATGCTAGTTGAAAACTATTTGCTTCCAACACTGCCACTTGATTATTGTAATTAAGACATCGGATGATTTTAAAAAGTAGTACTTTTGTAAAACGTAGCCTAATACTGCAACCACAAGCATTCCCAGTGGAGACTTGAGCTTTATCAAGGGTTTAGCCTCAAAGTCGAGATGCTGAACTCTGCATGCGCAGAATGACCAGATGCATCACAAGAGCCCTCCTTACCTTTTGTTTTCTCTGTCTGATAAACTTTTTCATAATCCCGAACAGCTTCTTCATATTGTTCTGTGTCCATATAACTGAAAAAAGAAACGGTTCCATGAGATTGTTCCAGATTGAAGTCCTGTGATATTGTTTGTATCAGTGATAGACCATGGCATGCTGCCAGTGGTTCTTCTAGCCTCTGCATGCATTGTCAAATCACGAGGCAGCTAGACACAGGGGAGACGAACAAAGCCAAAGACAATTCAATTGGAACAGTATTTTTATGTTCTATTGGAACATCACTTTCTGCAGATTTAAGACAAGGTAAGCAGTTTTGTGCGTCAACAGATTTACCTTAAAAGGAAGATCAACTTACCACTGAGCTCGCCTTAAATATGCTTTGATGTAGGTTTCATCTAGTTTTATTGCATTTGTACAGTCTTCTATTGCTTGGTCACATTTTTTTAGCTGAAATAGAGAGAATTTAAGTTACCGGTACAGTGGCTTTTTCTATATTCTTGATTTAAGGAAGAATAACACAGGATGTCTAAAATACTGCACAAAGACCCTCGAGAAGAAATGAGTAACCCCAACTGCTTGTAACAATTTGGTTTGTTACCAACTGCAGTTGTAATAACAAATAAATGTAATTAAGTTGAGATCATGGTGTGTTCTATTGTACACTGTACAGCATAGAGGCGTGCTACCAAACTACGCAATGGTATTATAGTCGCAGATAGGACCTCACTGTTTTAGGAGGCCGAGATATTTCACTGGTTTTCCCTTTTGCGATTACATAACCATTCCAGATTTCCCCTGGCGTACCGTTCATGTTTTTCAAGATGCACTATTCAGGTTTCCACTTGCTGGAGACTTGTAAAAAACATTCTTTTATCAGGACGGTTTACACAACACAGTCCAAATGCTGGAGGGGCATATTTGGGACAACCATGCACTGCGCTGACAATACATCAGGTATACTGGTAGTTAGGTGTTTACACTGTTTGTTTAGACATCCAAATTGTATGTGTCAAGCCAAGTTACGAAAGCCTGCAGACAAGGCGAAACTGTGACGGAGGGGGAGTTGGGAGCACAGATCCTTGTGAAATGACCTTCTACTGAAGACTTAAGACAAAGACTACTAATACTTTACAACACTATTTTTATATTGCTCTAAAACAGCGCTGAAAAGTCAATGAACCTTTTCTTACCTTCGAACCCACGGTCCCTCTGTTGCAGTAGAGTTTGGCGTTTGTTTTAATGTTATTGGGGTCTATTGTCAGTGCCTCCGAGTACAGTTCATAAGCGGCTTCATAATTGCCGTCTTTGAAGGCATTGTTTCCCTCTTCCTTCTTGGATTTCAAAGCTTTGGCATTCTAAAATAAATAAGGAATATATTCATACACCAAGGCATGTGTGATTAAGTTTACAGGGAATGTTGGCATTAAACCTTTATTGTGTAAAAAAAGACTTGCGTCAGATCCCTATTTGTTCCAACAAGTGCCACTATTTACATAAGAAAGTTTACAAACGAGAGGAGGCCATTCGGCCCATCTTGCTCGTTTAGTTGTTAGTAGCTTATTGATCCCAGAATCTCATCAAGCAGCTTCTTGAAGGATCCCAGGGTGTCAGCTTCAACAACATTACTGGGGAGTTGGTTCCAGACCCTCACAGTTCGTGTAAAAAAGTTCTTCCTGTTTTCTGTTCTGAATGCCCCTTTATCTAATCTCCATTTGTGACCCCTGGTCCTTGCTTCTTTTTTCAGGTCGAAAAAGTCCCCTGGGTCGACATTGTCTATACCTTTACAGCTGATCATAAATAATATCTTTACAGCTGATCATAAATAACATCATAAATAAGATCTACAAATAAAATATCCATATACTGCATTCTTTAGATTATTTTACAGCTGCGTAACATGAACAACTATTATGAATCCAGAATCTGCCCAAGAGCAACACATACTCTGCAGGCCAGCCGGGCTTTCTCATGATCCGGCGCCATGCGAAGAGCTTGGACGAAAAACTGCACTGCTTTCTCAATACAGTCTTCATAGTACAGACACAGCCCCCTCACATACAGAGCATCCCCATTCGTAGAGTCCATGCGCAAAATATCACTGCAAGAGAAGAACCACAGTGAATGCAAATTACAGTGAGAAACACAGTGAAGCAGGCCAGTTATTTGAATCGTTGTGCATTGTGGTCCCTGTGAATTACAAAACTCACACAATTTTATCTAAAAAAAAGAAATGTAATGAATTTGTTTTCCTCTTACCTGGCCACTGACTGTGCTTCAGGGTAGCGTCCTAGCAGGGCTAAGCACTCTGCTTTGAGGATTTTGAATCGGTGGCAGGCAGGGGCATACTCCAATGCACGGTCCATGCAGAACACACACTGAGGATACACAAGAAAGTTCCAGAGTCAATGAGTAAACTGAATAACTTCTACAAATAAACGCATAGGAAAAAGTTTCATCAAGCTCAGGTGAGTGTTCCAAAGACATAGTACATAGTTTAAAAATATATATATATATAGAACCTTGAGTAGCTTATTGTAACCATGCACAGGTTAATCAATGGCGGTTCTAAATAGGTAAAAAAAGAAAAATACAGGATTACAAACCAGCTGCATTAATAAGCCAGTCTCCAGGGTAAATGGTTAAAAACAAAGGAAACCTATTATTACTTTTCTATTGACTTCTCAAAGAACACAGCAACTTGGCAGTGGCACTGGGGAGACCTGAACACAAGATTACCAGACTGATGGCTACCCTCGTACCAGAACAAATTGATTTGATCAAACTGCTTCTAACCATGTTTGAAGTTGAATCATTATAAACTTAAGGTGGTTAAGGTATTTGGGGTGTTCTTTTCGAAGCGCTTGAAGGCAAACGCATACCACAGCAAATGGGCAAATTTTGAAAGTCTCCTTTGTAAAGGGCATGTAAAGCAATTTGATATCATGGTTCATTACCCCAAGATCAAGACTTAACCACATACCTTTCTGAAGTCCCGTTTTTCAAAGTCAATCTCTGCCATTCTCTCGTATTCCAGAACAGCGTTGGCATTTTTCAACTGTAATGTTAAAGAAAAGCAAACACCATAACATGAAGGGGAAAAAAAAAACACAACACACTGAAATAAATCAAGGAAAATAAAACAGATGAAACTTCATCAACACTGAAGATATACACTAAACTAGTTAGACCGGTGATGAAATACACAACTAACTTACTAAAAGATCCATGTAACCAATATATAAAGCTGCTTCGTTCACTGCTTAAAATGGAGTGAATAAAATCTGCATTTTAAAAAATAAAACACATTAGACACTACTTGACTGCCAGTCCTTGTGAATAGTAAAAAGAAAACACACATTTATTTTAACATGTATAATACATTGCTCAGCGTTCAGTGTGAATGGATCTAGATAAGTACTCACCTCTGGCGGTGCCTGAGCGTTATCTGGCTCCAGTTCTAGAACCCTCTGGAAGGAGCGGCTGGCTGCTTTGCCGTTCCCGAGGGACAGGTGACACTTCCCTTCCCGGAGGTGACCCTGAAACGAGAAGGCAGTACGGAACCATGAAAACAATGCAGGGAGTCACGATTCAAATTGACCCTTCAAAACGGGAGCATTTTGGGGTATCAGAATTAATGAGCCAAGTAATTACATAAGTGGGCAATAACTAGGGCAGGAGTGTGGACTGGGCAATAACTAGGGCAGCAGTGTGGAGTAGTGGTTAGGTCTCTGGACTCCTGACCGGAGGGTCGTGGGTTCAATCCCAGGTGGGGGACACTGCTGCTGTACCCTTGAGCAAGGTACTTTACCTAGATTGCTCCAGTAAAAACTGTATAATTGGGTAATTGTGTGTAAAAATAATGAAATTGTATGTAAATATAATGTGATCTTGGATAAGGGTGTCTGCTAAGAAATAAATAAAAATAATAATAATAATAATAATACCAGGCACTTGCGAGATGGCCTGATCATTAAAATAAAATAATTTGCATATATTACAAGACGGTTAGCTATTCTGGGACACCATAATATGCAGGTGTCGTTCTCCAGTCACTGGTGACACTGATTTTGACCGCCAGCGAATTTTGGGAGCTCCTATCGGGCAAATCCTAAGTCCAGAAACTATGCAGGGTCCTTTACTCTACCAGAAAGCTTTAGTGTTGTTTCAGGGCACAAAGTAAATAGAAATACGATGACGATTGTGAAATATTACCTTCACAAACATGTCGTCCATCCGGACAGCCTGCTGTGCATCTTCCAGCGCCTCCCAGTGGCGATTCAGCATCATCAAGGTGGCAGCTCTATTCCCATAGTAACTTGCATTTTTGGGGCATGCATCTGTCAAATCAAACATTGACATTAACATTAGTACAGCATTTAGTAGTTACAGCCCCCTACCTATACAGAAGCAGGACTTGCATCTTAGCTGCAACCCGATTCTAAAAGAAACACACAAAAACAAAGCCAAAAAGACAATTTAGCCAAGTAATTACATAACTGGGCAATAACTTTAAAACAGAGACACTTAACTAATGTTGTTGTAGGTGAGAGAAAATAATAAGTTTGTGTTGTGATCAGGACTATAAAAAAAGCTGACCGATGTCTTCATTAATTCTACATACCAATCATGTATATTTATTGCACATTATAAAAGTCCAAAAAACACTTGTAATAAAGTCTATGAATCAAAGCGAGAGGGGCGTGGGATAGGCGCAATATTACAGCTTCGAAACCTGAACAGAAGTTGACATAATTATTACCTATGGCTTTTGTGTAGAAGTTGAATGCTTCAGAATAATCTTTCTTGATGTAAAAGGCATTTCCTTGTTCTTTAAAGCCCTCTGCTTCCCTATAAGAGGGGGAAAGAAATGTAAATAAGAATGCCATTTAGAGGAATCTGTGGTGGCAGCAAACATTTCTGGATGTCCCATGCAAATATTCTAGAGCAATCATTTTGGAGCAAAAAACTATTTTTCCTTTGAATCAGGCTTTTATACCTTTAATTCCTGCCTGACTGGCTTTGAAAAAGGACCACATGTGTCCGACATATCATTAACCCCTGGTCTATTCATAAGCAGAAGCAGCAAGTACAACTGGTAAGATAGTGAAATCCAGTCAGCCAGCAGAGCTTTCCAGATTTGTGGAACAATCGTCTAGAATGCTGTGCCGAAAAAAAAAAAAAAAAAAAGTGTACATCTAAATACAACGAGGGAAACTGTTCATTATAGGATTACTTTTTTTATTTGATCGTCAATCCCCTGGCACCGTGCATCAATCCAAATATAGGTTATCTTATTAGGGCAAGCTAGTAACGTGTGACAAACTAGCTTCCAGCTAAAATGAAATGCAACAGAAAATGATTTGGGTGCATGAAATTGAAAGAAAAAAAAAAACTGGAACAACCACATCGTGCTTTAGGAAATTGATCTGCACCACATCGTTTAACCAAAGTAGCAATTATATATATGAGATGGATGTACACAAGGTTTAAAAAATTGTTTCAGGATTTGACAAAAAAGCCTTCCCTACACCGCTGAAGGCAGGCTTTTGTCCAAAACATTCTGAAAAAATGTAATCCTTGTGTACATAATATATATATTTTTTTGTACACTACATCTATACCTCCTTTCAAACACATACACATATTATATTCATACACATTATATATGCACACTATACATAAAAAGCTTCATTTTCAATGCGTTTGAAAACAGTGTTCTCATTCCTTTCCTCCTGCAAACATTTCCTGAACATAAACAACGGACATGAAGGCAGATGCCAGATTTCATCCCCATCCAACTAACGAGATACAAAATACTTCAGGCAACTTCTTTCAAATAATGTTTAGACACCATCTTACTATTTACTCCTGCCATTTTCAGGAGACATGGGCACCAGCTGTAGCAGCTGAAACCTCTTCATAATCTTTCAAACCACATTTGCTTTCCTAAAGAAGTTCAATAACTTAAAAACATACTTTAGCAACAGAGCTCACAGACCTCAGTTTAGGTCAACAGTAAGTCTGGAGTACCTAATGCTACCAGGATCAGTGAAAACGAGCCGTAAGATTTAAAAAAAACAAAAAAACAAAAAAAACACACAGCACCAACCGATGAGCGAGCTGCAGTACTAAAAATGTACATGGGCATGCTTCCATGTGTACTGCCAGCCCCATGATCCAGTACTATATTAACATCGTCAAGCCTTGTGCTGTATGTTGTGTTCATTTTTAGACCACTGAATTCCAAGATATGATTCTTCTTCTAGGAACAAGTGTTCACAACATTTAAATGTAGACTTTATGGCCTTTGCTTGTTGTAGGTTAAGTGAACAGATTGAGGCTGAAAACAGGTCAGTTTAAGAGCTGCGAGTGTCGATATAATCCATTATTATTATTATTATTATTATTATTATTATTATTATTATTGATTTATTTCTTAGCAGACACCCTTATTCAGGGCAACTGACAATTGTTAGAAGATATCACATTATTTTTACATACAATTACCTATTTATACAGTTGGGTTTTTACTGGAGCAATCAAGGGTACAGCAGCAGTGTCCCCCACCTGGGATTGAACCCACGACCCTCCGGTCAAGAGTCCAGAGCCCTAACCACTACTCCACTACTGCTGCCCCTTCATACACAGACGTTCCCCCTCCTATAACTATATACCACTTCGTTATGAATACACAAGTTAAAAATCCAGCTGTTTTCCAATCATGGACAGCCTTTAGTCCATTGTCAATTTCATTGAAGAGGGAAAAGGTTTACGCGAATACCTTTAAGCGGCTGAGGGACTCAGACGATTGTGATGTCATTGTTCTGAATGGACTTGGCAGTTCAATGGAATGAATCTATTACCCAGGTAAGCACTTAATCATAATCTGCGATACCGATGATTCAACATGGATCATTCCTGCAGTTTCACAACTGGTAGTCAGTATAGTCCTAAAATCAGATAACATCCCCCTCCCCTCCCATTTCCAAATATTTAAATTTTGTGAAAAAAAATTACCAGCGAGGGACTTAATATGTCAATCTCACGAGACCAAAATGCAAGTTTGCAATTAGATAAGACCGATTTTAAAAAAAGTTTAAGACCGATCATATATCCTGGACAATGAAAGGCTGACTTCTAGAACTTTTTTAAACAAGTCAACAAGAACTGAGCAGCGGAGGCATGCATAAACACACACAGTGCTCAAAATACCAAACAAATGATCAAATCACCTGTCGTAAAGTATACAAATAAAACACACACACACAAACACACACAACACACTGCAATTGTAAGACCTAAAGTCAATGCCATAACATGACGTCAACTCTCGGAATGTTCCAGAATTATAAGTGAGATCATATTCAGTTTAACAAAGAACCACCCTTTAAAACACAAAATCTTCATGGTTTTTGTATGGTTTAATATACAGGGTCGCGAATAGGTGGTTGTATAAAAAATAAAAATAAAGTTGCCCATTTACTTGCTGTAAATCAATGTTGAATGCTGATTCACAACTCGGCGCTACCACTTCACACATCTCTGTGAATCAACGGAGCCTTCAGTTGTATATGTTATTGTGAGATCTACCACTTTGGGGGTAAAAAGGCAATGGAGACAGATTATACAACTAAGATACAGTCCCCCCCACTACTAGTACAACAAAGTGTGATGAAAAACATATTCTTCACATGACCCACATTGCTTCTATAGAAAACACAAGACAGACATCCAACCTAGGACAGAAACAACACTTAAAAAAGAAGAAGGACGATTTAGAAGTGGCGATTTTACTGTAGAAATTAAAACTTAAAATAAATATATGCCATTTAAAAAGTGTACCTTCCATTGACCAAAAAACAAAAAAAAAACGAATACACGACCGCTTACAATGGCATTACTAAACAGAAAAGACTGTTGCCATGGTATGTTAAATACACGATCCCATAAAGGAGATTTCTAACAGCGAAGGCACAAGCAATACCCCCTGTGCCGTTTTTCTGCACCCCTTTGTCGGATACCGGTACATAACATACTCTGGGGTTTAGGCCTAAGACAGCCAGGTTAAACATCAGTGGCACATTTTGAGTGCAAGAAACTACCTCCTCGCCTCCCCCACCGACACCCCGGTTTAAACTCTGCTCCCCCAAACCATAAAATCGATGCCCTCCCCCACCCGCTTACCTTTCCATCTCCTCTTCGCTCATTATCTCCGATTCGGGAGCCATGGGCATGTCACAATCTACACCCGCCATTTTACCACCAGGGGGGGAGAAAGAAGACACTTCCGGGGACCATAGACAGCTTGACTTGGACAGTGAGCGGCGGCACTGCGGCAATTTGTATCCAATTAATTAATTTATTTTTTTTAATTTTTTTTATTTAATATGTGTTCTCTTCGCAACGGGGAGAGGAGAGTAACGGAGACAAATTTAACTGTATAGGAAAGTGCTTATCTCCAAAGTGTTACCACAGCGCCTCTAGTGGTCTGGAGCGACAGTGATTTAAAAATTATTTAAATATGATTACAATAAGTTACAGCAGAAATACAATTTATTTTATTATTATAGCAGAAACACACACACACACACAGAGAAGAAACACAGTCCTGTGAGGAAAACAAAAACAAACAGCAGTAGAATTTGTACGGGTAGTGTGAAACCCCCCAAAAAGACTGCTGGAAGTAGATTTTCTGCTCTTTGATTAATTATCAAATTAACAAGCGGACACACCAAATGGGACACACAATACTGCACCGAAAACTATAGCCATAAAACCTAACGACCTCCGAAGCATAGGGGGCACTGTAGATTACAACTACCCCCCCCAAATAAAATTAAACGCTTTCTCCTCGTCGTTGATTCCACATGCAAAACAGTAAACAGGAAGTTCCCGGGTGAGTGTCTGGTATTTATTTCATTTAAAAAAAAAATAATAATGTTGTATGATACACATAAATACGGGAACCTTACGTGTGATTAAAATAATGTTGCTGAAAACGCCCCGCGCCTTCTTCATTAACTGGTTTTGCTGTCATGTCATTTATTAATAAATTAGTAATGTACGAGCCTAGCCGACAGTGCGTTTAACATATTATAGGATTATTATGCCTGTTGTTGCATATTATTACTGTATTTATGTTGTAATTAAGACCGATGACATTTTAGTGTTGGAAGAGAAATTGTGTAACATGTAAAAACACAACATCGGATTTCGAGAACGAAATAACTAACATTTTACTATGCACCGTTTGTACAGTTTGTGTGTGAAATGGAATATTATTTTCTATTATTACAAAACAATTTAAACATAGTGGACATTGTTATTGGCCAGCCAACAGAAAAATGGTCAAATTCGAATTACTTCCTTACTGTACTACGCTTTTACAGGTATATATGTTTACCGCCTGCTCCTGGACAGATAAACACACTGATTTATCTGTGTATGATGTGATTTTCAAGTGCCATGACGTTTTATGTTTTTCACAGTTGAATCACACCCGTGTCACACAGAGGGACTATGGGGAAGAGCTGTAAAGTGGTTGTGTGTGGATTTTCCGCTGTGGGCAAAACCGCCATCCTGGACATTTTTTGTTAGCGTATTTCTGCACGACCTCAGACTGGGACCTAGGAGTCCTGTGAGGTTCCGACGTGATATCCGACAGCATGTGTTAACACAAGGTGTTAAGATAAGGCAGGACTGAAAGGGTTAAGAGCGTCTCTCTGCTGTGCTGCTTGCCCTCCCAGGTTCGGAGCCCATCGAGACTCTAGAGGACATCTACATCGGCTCAATCGAGACGGACCGGGGTGTGCGGGAGCAGGTGCGATTCTACGACACCCGGGGCTTGAGGGAGGGATCAGAATTCCCCAAGCACTACTTCTCCTTCGCTGAAGGCTTTGTGCTGGTCTACAGCATCAACAGCAAGGAGTCCTTCAAGCGCATGGAGGCCCTCAAGAAGGATATTGACAGATACAGGGATAAGAAGGAGGTGCGGAGATCTGCCTCAAAGTACAGTGACAGAACTGAAAGCTGTCTCTTGCTAAACACACTGTGTATATAATGTAGCGTGCACATTTATTAGAACACCTCATTGCTTCTGTATGGATTTATTGTGCATATGAAATCAAACCACTGGAACTGAAAATCTTGGAAAATGGTCAAAATAGGCAAATTGGGGGTTGTCTAATTTAATTGATGACTTTAATAGGCCACACATACTATTTGAAATGAATTGCAAGAAAAAAAGGAACCACAAATGGTAAAAATGCATGACTTTTTAAAAGTGCCTATTGTTTCTTTATCACTGATTACTGACTGAAAATTGAACTTCTCACACCCAGAGATTTTCATACATGTAGATATATATATATAAATGACAAATCTTGAGGTGTTGTAATACATTTGCTGTAAGACTATGATATGGTGTGAGCCTCAAGTTGTAGGGTACTATTAACATAAAATGCTAAAAATACTAAAGTGACTTTCACCCTGTATATACAAAGTATGAATTCCCCTGCCAAGCACAGAACATTTCTGCCCAACAACGTCCTGCGCTGTTGGTGCAGTGTATTCTACAGAGCAGATGTGGGTGCAGGCGTTTTTAAAGTAGTTTGGATAATTGCACAACATGACTGCCTTAGTTTGTTTTTTACTCAGTCTTTGCGTTTTAATTAATCACAATTTGAAAAAAGGGTTATTAACAGCACTTAGCCCTGTCTAACATAGCAAGCATCATCAAGGGCATTTTATAAGTGTACTTAATACTAGGGATTTCAAATTTACAGTGCCCTGTCTCTCACAACTCACCCAGACCTCCCTTCAGGAAACTTTGCAAGCGTTCTTACTGGGGACCTTTTGGTGAAACAGGCTGTGTTTTTACTGCAGGTGATCATTGTAGTCCTGGGCAATAAGTGTGACCTCCAGGACCAGAGGCGAGTGGACTATGATAGTGCCCAACACTGGGCAAAGACGGAGAAGGTCAGGCTGTGGGAGGTGTCCGTGGCCGATCGCCGGACGCTGATCGAGCCCTTCGTCCACCTGGCCAGCAAGATGACCCAGCCCCAGAGCAAGTCCACCTTCCCCCTGAGCCGCAAGATCAAGGGCAGCGGCTCTCTGGACAGCTGAAGAGGGTAGGGTGTGGAAGACACTCCTGATTTGGAACTTGTGGAAGTCTTTCAGCAGTATGGAACTGTAGTCAAAATGAATCATGCTGTTGTCAGTCGACCACTGTGGCACATGCTTCAACGTTCAGCGTTTTTGAAGCATGATGTGGTTCCGTTCTTCTGAAATGCCCTGTCCTTTTTGTTTTTGTTAATATTATTACATTATGTGATGGTGTACTGGTGATTGTGAAAGAACACGTTCTGTATTTTCGTCTTGCTGGATTTTAGCGACCAATAGTAAAGCTTTTCGTCAGGCAGGTAAACTCACTTCTGTATTTATTTATTTTTTTTATTTTACCTGGGGTTTTCTCCCCAATTTGGAATGCCCAATTATTATTTGTATTCCGGTTCACCTCTGCAGCCCCCTGGCGACTTGGGAAACGGAGGCTGGAACATGCGTCCTCCGAAACGTGTTCCTACCAGTCCGTCATTTTTCTCACTGTAGATCCACAGCGAGGCCACCAGACCTATAGTGCCGGAGGACAACACAGATCCGATGGCTCCACTGCAGAACTGCAGGCACCCTATCGGCCACAGGGGTCCCCCGCCAATCTAAGCCCTCCCTACCTGGGCGGCACTCGGCCAATTGTGCACTGCCTCCTAGGAACCCCCGGTCATGGTCGGCAGTGATGTAGCCTGGATTCGATCCTGCGATCTCCAGGCTATAGGGCGCAACCTGCATTCCACGCGGAGCGTCTTTACTGGATGCACCACTCGGGAACGTTCTGGCAAAGCAGTTTGTCTTTTTTTTAAATGTAAAACATGTTCTTGTTTTTTTAATACTGTGGTCATGAAATGTAGGGGAAATAGATACTTGCACTGTTAGGCACAGTGCAGGCAGGTGCTAAACATACTTCCCCTAAAGCTCCACCAATGCACTGCAAATTATATAAGGTGAATGCATTAACACACTGCAGCACGAAGTAGCCTGCGATTGTTGCAAATTGTAACACTAGAAAAGACATTTTGGTAAAATTTTTGATACAGAAATGTGCCGAGAAAATACCTTTCTTTGCTTTGAAAAATACATAAATGTATGATTTAGCAAAGTTGGTACAGCATATCGAAGAAATTCATAGATATATATGTGTATGTGTCAACACCTATGCTATACCTCAAAATACTGCATGTAGTAAATCACGTTTTAAAAGTAATTTACCTTTGGTTGCTCGGAGATTCTCTTTCAGATATATTCACTGTGCACTGTGGAATGCTAATGGCCTGCAGATCGTGTATTTATAGCCTGCCAATGGCTAGTGTAATATGTATTTTTTTCCAGAGCAAAATTATCAGGTTACTCTTTAATTTATCTTGTTACAATTTGTAAAGACAATACAAGGTGGTTATGAAATTTAAAAAAAAAGATTAAAAAAAAAAAAAAACTGACTGATGTGTGTTTTTGTAGATTTTACCACACGCCTGGCTTTTGCTTGCAGCAGGAGGAGGTTATAAATAATTTACACAACATCAATCTCATTTATTGCTCTGGAAGCAAACTAGAAATTAAAAAAAAATCCTGCCTTTTTATTTTATACTACTAATTACATAGACTTCAAAACCTTTTATGGTATGTAAAAAAAAAAAAAAAAAAATGGCACTACATATTTTTGTAGGTTTTGTATTGAATAAATGTCAACAATTTCATAATGAACTGTATTAGCAAATCTGTTTTAATTACACAGAACTCTGGATCTGAATACCTGTTTTGTGTGCATTTCAAAGTGCATGGAAAAATTCAGTGGCCTCCAGAGGGCAGTATACAACTAAGTTGTGCTCCTGTGGGGGAAAATAAAAACAAAAAAAACTCTTTGGTCCTATAATGAAGCCCTTTGATTCCTGCTAATGCTATTAGGCGAATCTGCCATAACTATCGGATCACATTTGAAAATGAGTCCCTGTGATCTTTAATGTTCTGTATTAAATTTTCTCCTTAAGAAACCCCACCCCAGTGAAAAGGTTTACCACATGAGGCTGACACGTTTAAACAGTGCACGCATCCCACTGGCAAAAGAAACACATTCAAATTCATACCGTTGACATAGTCAGCGCACGTGTTTTTTTTTTTATAGAGGTACAGTTTTGTATTGTACTGCGTACTGGATCGCATTCTTGTAACAAACATCGTTTGTTTTGCATCAATTGTCTTAGTGTTAACGAGGCCATCTTAAACAGCCTTGTCTGGTTAAAATAATGGAAAAATTAAATAATTAAAGACTGACTGCAAACGATTGAAGACTGACAAAGCTATGCCTGCATGCCTTTTGGTAAGCCGATAAGCCAGTAGCAGACACCAGTAAGAAGATGGGCTGGCCGTTGATGTAAAGCTGTCAAAGGTTCACTGCGTGCATTATATGTTGCGAAAGCAGTATTGGAATGAAATTACCCCAAATACATTGTATGTGAATTTATGGCGCTATACTCAGTGTGCCTCAATTATTTGTTTAGTATCTGCAGTCCCTCGATACAAGGGTAATTCAGCAGAAGAAGAGGGAATAAATTAAACTCCGGGGATAGTAGCTGGTTGGTTTTACTGGGCAATAAACCACGATTTAAAATGTGGTCGCACGCTATGTACCGCTGAATAGGGCGATCACATTCACTTTTGATTTGTAATAGTACAGTATGTTTTGTCAGTTAATTCAGAGACGGGTGGCAGTCCCTTTCACGTTTTCTGATGACCTTTAATAGCAATCAAGCCACAAAGACAGCTATTGATAAATATAAGACTTCTGACCAGTCTTAAAAGACAGATTTTGGTGGCTTTTAGCATATGTCGGACACCCTTGAGGGGAGTAGCTACGTACAGGGGGTGGACAAACAATTACAAATGCCTGCAATATGTAAGGCAGTTCATCACATGACCCTTTAATTAGTTATGCCAGCCCTGATGGGTGTTCTGTAGTTATAACTGAATCTCTGTTTCTTGTCCTGGTGGACTTTGATAGAGAGGGTTGATAGTAGGTGCTTGGTTGGCAGGTGCTTCCCTATAAGATATCAAATAAGTATCACTTAAGTTCACAGAAGTCTAAACTATGGAAAAATGAAGAAATCAGGGCTGGTGCCCCCCACCCAGTTCAGATCCCAGATTGAGATAAAAATCTGTGACAAATCATTAATAAAAGTAAAGTTAAACATACAAATGTAACTATATGTGCATTATGTCTGGGCAATTTCCAAGGCATAAAAACAACCCCCTTTTAGGGTCCCCTTGTCTGGCAGTCTGTGACGTTTCCAAATCTGCATTTTGAAGGCGGAATCATATTATGGTGTGAATTATTTGACTTGGGTGACCTATTCCAAGCCTGTGAGGCACTTTAGAATTGATGAATAATTTTGAGTACAATTGAACGCTGTAAATGCATTCAAAATACGTCTTTGTACTAGTAAGCCCTTTAAGAACTCAAGCTCAAATTACCCAAATTCACAGTCTCTAAACCTTAGGCATACCACCTGTAATTGTGAAAACTGTTCTCTTCTATAGTCCTGCATCAAGAAACTCCCGAACTCCCAAAAAAATTTCAAATCAAATTCCAATCCTGCTGGGCCTTTTTCCTGATGGTTATAGCCTGTGGGCACTGTAGCGTGCTAAAAAATGTTTTAAAAAGGGGCCAGATTGTTTTTTTTATTACCAAAATAAAAAAAGGAATGGGACTTTTCATTGGCACTGCTCTACCCACATAAAACGAGGATAGATCTTGAAAGTTTTATACATTAGAGATCTTTTGTTTCACCTCAGCAGTTACAGCCATGACATTGTAACCCTATTCAATTTCTCCCTGCAGTATATCTTTCAGTGGCTTCTCTGAGTCATGTGATTAGGGCTTACAGTCATTTTTATAATGAGAGTCGGATTTACTGCAGTCACCACACAGAATATAGATGAGGGGTTTTATTTTTTTTTTATGAACTGTTTGGCGGATACAATTAATAAGATACTCTCACGAACCCAATATTTTTTTTTTTTGAGCTAACACTTTTTGATCCATTTAGTTGCCAGCTCATTTTTTGATAACACTAACCGTTACACAATTTAGTAATTTAAGATATTTCTAATTTATTTCAAACCATGCAGTATATTAGGAGGCTGTGTGGTCCAGTGGTTAAAGAAACGGGCTTCTAACCAGGAGGTCCCCGGTTCAAATCCCACCTCAGCCACTGACTCGTGTGACCTTGAGCAAGTCACAATGTAGTAATGTTGTCTAGTCTAAGCTTTAATAAATAATCTATGGCATGAGTTTCCTGACTGAAGGTGTGTCGATATTATACAGCAGGGCTGTCCAGCTGATATGGCCCACAATACATCTGTTTTGATTTAGATGTGAGTGACCCCATTCAGGGCTTCAAATGGAGTTGAAGCATTAGATCTTTTTCTGTGGGTTTTATTTCTTTAAAAAAAAAATAACACACATCACACAAATTTAAAACTCAATAGAGCTCTAAAGGGGCTTTATTTAATGCAATAGCAAGTCTAACAATCTCGATGAGGGGAGGGGAGGGGGGCTTACTGCTGACAATGAAGAAAAGAAACCGAGACTGCAAAGTTGTGAATAGTAAGTCTTGGAATGTAAAGTGATTTTCATTTAGGTGATGAGGTATCTAGTGTACTGCTTTTGCTTCACAACCGAAGACACTGACAAAAGATCTCATTTCATTTACTTTCTTGGTTGTACTACAGCTCTCTATCTTGTGTGCACATTAATGTCATTTAAAGTGTCTGTTCTGAAGGCATAGCTGATCAGCCGATCTCCTATACTACTACTGCAACTAATAGTAAGAATCTTGGGTATCTATTCCAATGGGTCCCCATTGAGATCTTTTGTCATTTTTCATTTGATTAAGGTATGCGTAAAAGACTGATTTGACTAGGTCAGACCTAATCAATACCCAGCCCACTGCTCTCCTCTGGGGGGTGTCTGACCTTTAATGACTGATGATATTATGTAGTGTGTATTAATATGTGCTTTGAGTTGCACTTGCCCTTGGGGCAATGCATTCTACTGACATACTGGTGAGTAATAGAACATTTTATTTTTCTTTAGCTTTCAGAAGCAGTGTGCCCTTGTGGTTTAAAGCTGAGCCCTATTTCAAAGCTGTTGCAAGGATCAAGGCGATTCTACAAGTCTCAGACTAGCTAGAAACAGAGTTGCAGGAAAGAGAACTTCCTTGGTAGTTTCGTACTGTTAAAATTGTTTTATTCTTCTCTGATGTTATGCCTTTGCCTTTCCCTTTGCTTTTGCGCCTGTAGCTGCAGAAATGCACGCCTGACAGGTGAAACTCGTTAGTTCCACACACTGTTAATGTCCATGGTGATCAACATCTTGTTGGGTCTCCTATTGATGGTTACATATTAAGATGAGGGGAACACAAAGCCACTTTTTCAGGAGCAATGGCTTGAAACGACGAGACTTTTGAAGAAGGCTAGTCCATGTATTTTCCTGTGCACATTAAGATGATCGTATTAAAAAAAAGGTATCACCATAAAACAATGCAGGGCACACGCTCAAATCTAGAGCCGAGTATCAAGCTGTCTGTGGCTGAGCCTGTTTCTTCCTGCCTGACATTCACAGGAGATCCTGAGCACTCAAGAGACACGGCTCCCAATGTGACACTGCCAATCAGTGGCAGAGATATCGGCAGCACGTTTGTCACTGTCAGTCCTGGAACCGCACCTCAGTGCCCTGAGCCAGAGCGTGCCAATGTCTTCTATTATGAAGTATGAAACTGATAACGAGATGCCACCCTCCATCAGTCTTCCCTTAAATCCCAATAAAGCAGGACGTGACACCAGTGAAGTGGAAGCTCTAATTGATTTATTTTGTCCTTTCTCTCCCCCTCCCCCCTTTCACAGCAGTAATACAATAGAGCAATGAGCAATCTCTTATCAAAATATTTTCTCTTTTGCTATCAGTTATTATAGTACATGGGGGGGGGGGGGGGGGGGGGTAAATGTACAGTCAACATTACAGAGGGTATACAATTAAATACTGGCCATGTCCCTAAAAATCTTTATTTATTTATTTTCGGATCATACACAACTGTCACGTAATAACTGCAAGTATGTATTTACAACTGGACACACAAATGATGAGCTATGATCTATGAACCAGGGTGATACTCACAGTGTTTAGTACAAAAAAAGAGGCAGTTGTGAAAGGTTGGGATGCATTTGAGAATTTTTAAAGCAGTAGACTGGAGTGGTAAGCATCTTGCTATTAATTTACTCATATTGTTTGTTTTGCTTAGTAACAGTATTTGGCCACCTGGTGGCACTGTGCGCAATACAAGACTAAGTATTGTGCTGTGCTAGCAGTGATTAAATAACTCACATTTATTGCCACTTCAAAAGTAACAATTTTTATTTTGGCATAAGGCAAAGCAAACTGCCTAACACTAATTATGTAATCTTAAAAATAAAACCAATTATTGTTCCAGCTATTAAGGTACAAAGAATTGAGTCTGGTATTACTAGATTTTGAAATATGTACTAAAATATCTTATCTATAATTATTCACACACTAATGTAGTATAATTAAATTAATGTTAAATCTTACATCTACAGATATAATGACAGCTTACATGGCAATAAACAGAGACTGTTTTCGAAAAACTACAAGATTGCAGAGGAATCTATGGACGCAGTTGCTATAGAAAAAGTTGCTATAGAAAAAACACAGGCTGACTCACACAGAAACGGATTTCCTGCACTGAGATATCATGACCTAAGCAAAAACTGAAATGTATTTATTATTTTATTTTTGTATTCATATCTAACATGATTTGTGTTTAATGCAGGCATTTGTTGTTTGGGTGTACATCAGCTCTCTGAATGAGAATGCCTGTGAGCTTATTGACTTTGATGCTCGAAGAGTCCGTCGCGAAAATGAAACGCCTCAGTATTGTACCAAACAAATACTGTGCAGCTTTTTTCTTCTTTCTCTTCTCTGCTGATTAGTTTGTTTAATGGCAGGCAGCATTGAAATATAGCTAGGAAAGCATGATCTACCATTTAGTTTATAAAGGTTCCCAAGTCCTTTTACTTCAGATCGTGGGCTGATCTTAGCATTGACATTTAGCACGTGTCGCTTTGTTGGCTTCTCATCTACCTGGGGTTTGCCACAAAAAAAAAAAAAAAACAGCCACCGGCCACGACCCCCCGCCCCGCCCCGCCCCGCCCCGCCCCGCCCCAACAAGATGGGTCCTAGTGCAGACTATAGCTAATTATTACTTAACTGACCATTTTACACACACACACACACACAAAAAACCACAATGTGTACTTTATGTTTATCATTTTTCTTACCTTATGGTTATATGGGAAGGTGCATGGTAGCGACACAGTGAACCAGCAAATTGATTAATAGATGCTGATTACTGTGTATAAGTTAAATTGGGTAGGTATACTGCTGTAAGCTTTACATGGACAAAAAAAAACAAAACAACAACATACCATTTGCATCCCATTGTGATCATTGTGCTTAACTGTCCCAAGTGAAAGAAACCCAAAAACTTTACATTGCATCTTTTCAACAGAAACTGACAAGGCAGTTCAGAAAAAGGCCAGGTGGCAACCCTAAATGTACCCATAACAATCTTTTACATCGCTTGAAACTGGCACCTATGTAAAAAAATGCGACATTTCTTTAAAGCTTTGCATCTAAACTTGCCTCCTAAAGTAAATGTTTACCCTTCCCGGAAAAGGGAAGAGAAATACCCTTTTTGAAAAAAAAAAAAAAAAAAAAAGTCAAGAATTTTTAAATCCATCGTTCCTTCAAAAAGATGGCTTTGGCATTTAATACATCTGTTAATACCCTCCTTCCCCAAGATAGGACACAGGTACTCTGCAAACCGCTATCCTTTTTTATTGCTCAGAATTAAACTCCTTTAAGATTTCCTGATATGGTTAAAGATACGGTTTTTGCCACCAATTCCAAGTGACAGCATTGATATAAGGTTTATTTTTCAAATTTTCCATCAGACTCTCTACACATGGACGTATAGTCCTTAATCTATGCACTATTGACCAGTACTTTCAATACAAGTCCTTCAGACACCTAACACCGCAGAATATCCTAGTCTATATATCAGATCTGTTTTTTGTAGTATGCTTCAGACATGCAGCAAAGCCTCACCTTTTCTAAAGCAGTATCCTTATATTAAAATGAAATCAATTATCATAATTGCCGAGGCTTATTTCAGGGCTACAACAACCACAGTTATGAAGGTGACACCAACAGGTAGACCGATACCTCATTAATGGTTAAAATCATGCATGTCATATTAGAAGTAATGACCATTAATTTTTCTTGTTGTAATGGGGAGACTTTTGGAAGCCTTTTATATTAAAACAAAATGCAAAAATACTCGCCAGTATCGACAGTATGAAATGCTGGGCCTGGAGTGCGTTCAACGAGCAGAGTACCCCCAGGACAGCACGTATCTTTTACTACTGAACAATTCACACGCCGTGAGCGCATCCTAACAGAGCGTAGTCCAGCTCTGAGCTGCCTCGCTGGAGGTTCAAAATGGCCTGCCTGCATTATCAGTGCGGTGGCTGCAACTTGATTTTTTTTCAAATATGGATTTGTATGACCATCACACGTGTGATAAGTAATATTTTTGTTGTCATTTTGGCTTTTTAAAACTGATTATGTTATGTTTTTTTAAAGTGACGATTGTATTAGAAAAGGAAACTTGGACTATTTATAATTTGACAAATCCTCAAGATGCTAAACGAAAACTAAAAGTGTCAGTAACTGTATTTGTGTTTACGACTGTAAGTCGCCCTGGATAAGGGCGTCTGCTAAGAAATAAATAATAATTACACAAATCCAGTACGGTAGTAGTAGTAATTACATTGACATTTTTTTTTTTTTTTAAACAACGTAAGCCACCATGTTTTGTGTGCTCACCGCTGTGTGTTATCTGGTATGAGCATGCGCGCTGCTGTAAAGTTTGACAGCCCTTTGAATGATGAAGCGCGAAACTATTAAGAAGCATACTGTAACGTTAGCCACAATGGCAGAGACAAATGAAGAAGTAGACAATAGGAGGGGATGGGGCGTCCGGTATTTTCGTATCTCAAAGGTGGCAACCCTAGCGCCATGAGAGAGCACTCTGCTTATTGAACACCTCCCTGGTTTTAAGACATTTTGAACGACACACTGAAAAGATGACAGTATCGTGGTAAAAGTTTAACACACTTGCAAAGCATCAAAAAAAGAACATGATTTTCCAAACAGATGACTATAAGGTATTAAATGCACCACAAGCCACACTGACAAACATCCACTGCAGGCCGACTTTTTGTTTTTTGGGCCTACTAGGCCCCAAAATTCACGAAAGCCTGTTTCTTATGTTTTGACAGTTTGTTTTCCAATTTAGGAGCTAAAAAATAAACCACCCTAGCACAGAACAACATTTTAACAAATCCACACATTTTTGTTGTCTGTTTTTCTTTTAAAAGAAAGAATACATTTGTGCAAAAAAGGACAAACTTACAAGCTCTTCCAAGGCTCCTTGTCAGGTTTTGTTTATCCCAGAACAACTGTACATACACATCAATGCAGGTAATGAATAGACATATTTCCTTTTTTTATTTTCAACTGCAGTAATAATAGTTCTAATAATAATCTACTATATTTACTATATTTTATTTATTTTACAATTTCGGATCATAAAATCACCCACACGTTTATCCCCCCTGATATAAAGCTTCTATTTACAGGGGTTTCAGTAAAAAGACACAGATATAGACTCACGACTTTGTCTTCAAAGTGATGAAACCCCTGTGTTTACCCAAACAAACAAACCAAAAAAAAATGTAACAGTATATCCACTTGTATTCGCAATTAAAGTTATGACTGTAGGGGGGGCTGTTGTCAAAAATAGTGCTGCTGCTGAGTCTGAAGAGATGCAATGTAAATGATTGTACTCAACAGGAAAACTGCAGCTGAATTTCTTAGGCTCTGACAGCATTTTAATTTACACTAACATCAGTAAAATGGGGGCTTTCACATTATTTGTGTGTGTGTGTATATATATATATATATATATATATATATATATATACAGCATAGCAAGTGAAATTTTTTGTTATGAAATTGGAACAGCTATTTGGTAATAATTTTTAAATACAGATAATAAAAAATAAATAATTATCAGTTATTTTCCTGCTATTATCCATCATACCCCCCCCCCCCACACCTCTTTCATAGGCAGTCAGCACCCATGTTTTCTCCATAATTGCCAGCACCCCCCCACAGTGTCACAACATAACACATTCTGTAAAAAAAGGGACCGCGTTTCAATGTGTTTTTCTGCAATTCTACAAATTGTTTACGGCATTGAGCACAAGCCACACGCGAGAACCTTTTCTTTTGTGCTGTATCTTGAACCACATACATCATCGGTCTGCCTCATTGAAACGATATTGCTCCTGTTCCTTCACAACCTGCTGAGTTGTTGTGGAAATTATGTTATTCTAATTACTAGATCTTTGTAGGCTGTTAATTTATTTTTTCATTGAAAGTGCACAGATATATACTTGTATGCAAAGAAAGATTACTTTGTTCCAACAAAGTAATATAGGGGTACAAGTATTCGGAAGGGGAACCAGTACTCCCAAATATTCGTTCCTGGGGGAACAACTACTTGGGGAGAACATATATTCTCTGATTGAAATAATAAAACTAGTTTCTCCTTATTGCAGAACAGCCCATGTTTGTTTGCATTTCCAGGTGAGAAACTAAGACTCCCATTGCATAGCAGTTTGAGCCACTCCAGGTTTCACTGCGGATCTAATGTGCTCTGCTTTATGTAATAAAGCTTAAGATGAGTTAAATTAAGCAACGTAAACATACATTTCAACCGCCATTGAACAGTTTCTAGTCTGAATACAGATTGATGAGTAAGGAAAATGCACAGTAATTTCTAAAAGTATTCAAAATGATAAGGGCTGCGGCATTTTGATACAACTGATGTTGAAAGTGTGCTTGTATCAACATGGCGACTCTTTCATGCATGAAATATTAAAAATAGCTGTCTGTTTGGACACATACTGTAATAAATATATTTTTCATTGAAAACTTTTTCCATTGCTTTATACGGGGGAAAAAATGGCATCCTCATATGAGACTATCATGCGTTTCCATATGTCCCCATATACAAACTAGAAGAGAGTTTGTTTTTTTTATCCATCCCCATATGAGGTTGCCATGCATGAAAGACTTAAAAGTCAACCCAAAATGTCCCTGTGCAATGGCAGCCTTAGAGCCACACGCTGTGCATTAATTACAAAACAGATCCATTTTTTTTCTTCCTTGTTCTTAGCTACCGATGCATAGGTCCCGTTGCCTCCCTAGAGCAGTCAGGTATGTTCGTGATCACAGTGCCCCTGCCCCAGGAAGGGTGCGGTCTAATAGGGGGCGAACATGAAGGGCGTGTGGGCGGCTCGCAGGGGCCCAGGAGCGGGTCGGAATAAGGCTGGTCCGAGGAGGGGGGTCTGGATGAGGGTGGCAGTGCCGGCTGGGTGTCGCAATGCCAGGGGGTTGGCTGCCATGGTGCACAGGGCTGCAGGGCTCAGTGGGCTTGGCAAGAAGCTGGTCGCCAGTGTCTTGGAGAGCTGCTTCTGCAGGGCCAGTTTGGTCTGGAAGGGAAACAGAAATGGTGAAGAACAGGTATTGCAATTGCTACAGCAGGCAGACAGCATGCATTGTTTTATTTATTTATCTGATACAAAAGCACTCTGGAATTGGTATTATTATTATTATTATTATTATTATTATTATTATTATTATTATTATTAGGGGCTCCTAGCATTTTGTAACTGGGATTAAATTATTATTATCATCATCATTATCTTTAAACAATCGGGTGCAGATATCAATTTCATAAAGCGGTGGTGGTTTTATTTATTTTTTATTTTTTTAAAAGACATTTCAGTTTCATCCACCCAAATCATTTTCTGTTGCATTTCATTTTAGCTGAAGGCTAGTTTGTCACACGTTACTAGCTTGCCCTAATAAGATATATCCTATATTTGGATTGATGCACGCTGCCAGGGAGTTGACAATCAAAAACAAAATTCATCCCATATGAACCGTTTCCACTTTGTATTTAGATTTGCACCTTTTTTTCTGCAAATCTGGTCGATGTGACTGTGAGAGCACAGCAGCCTTAACAGGCTCCTAATGCGCCCAAGTGTGCTTAGAAGAACTGTGTGAATCCAGCATTAGCCCCCTGTCTCCCCCTGTCCACAGCGCTATGCAGACCAGAAGGGAGGGGCGGCTGCCACTCTGACGTATGTAACTATTTGTTCACAGATCCATTCTGGGCCCCAGTTTGTTCCGGTTCGGTTTCCACTTACGTGGAGGGGGTCCAGTGGACCTCTGGCACGTCCTAGGCTGGACTGCTTGAGCAGCTGGTACCAGACCCGATCCACAGCTGCAAGTGGGTCCGTAGTAGAGATGTCTAGAAAATTCGGGGTTGACTTTCCCTTTAAGAGAAACATTGAAATTCCCCATTACAGTATTCAGCCAGCAGGGCGGCGCTGTCAGCTTAAATCCAAATTAAATCAAAAGTAGGTTGATCATTTTTCCCCATAATGCAGTCATTTTTCTTATGCACTTTGCAGTAATGGCATTAGTTAAAATATATAACGTAGACCAATGTGACATCAGTTGGTTAAAAATAACCACTGTTTGTGCTGGTTAAATACATCTTTGCTCAACTGGGTTTTCATTTAGGGCAATATTGTTTATAACCAAGACCTCTTCAAGATCTTCAGCAATGTGATGCCACTTCTGATTGTGTCAAATTACCACACTATCACATTCGCATTGCTCTTTTAGTGCAAATGATGCTAAATGAAAAACTTAGCTACAGTGTAATGCAATTTAACTGCCCATTGGTGTCAGGTTAGACAAAGAACATAGTTGGCTGCAATTGCGCTTCTAAATAGTGCGGTACAGTGGAGCCAACAGAGATAACAGGTCAAAGTCACGTGCGGCTTTCTGGAATGAGGAAATCAAATAAAAAGGGACCGCTAAGACTTAGTTGCTGAAAATTGAGATGTTTGCAAGGTTAGAAAAGGGTGCTTTTTCTTAACATGCCGAGAAAACCTCTGTGTCCCGTCCCCCCCCCCCCCCGAAAGGAAGCTGACTACAGAAACAAACCAGTCGAGCCAGACAGGGTCTAGGGAAGGTCTGCTTCTAAAAGCACGAAGTGTAAAGCTACACACCTGAGAAGACAGTGAGGTCAGATTGCAACGGCCAAAGACTTTCTTCATCGCAGACACCGTCCCGCCGGCATAGCTGCCCCATCTCACGTTCTGAGGTACAGCGAGAAAAGAAGAATTGAAAACCTGGGTTTAAAAGTCTGGTTTAATGATCCATCGGACATAATCAATAACTTAAAATGACCTGGCACTTTAAAATGGAATGGAAATCTGTTATATTGTATATTCTTAAAAAGGGTGAAAGTCTTAAAAAAAAAAAAAGTGAATTCATATACTTGTTTAAGAATATCTATATTTTAGTTCCGGTAAATTCCGATTTCGGATTACACCACTGCCCACGGCTCTACAATAGAGGTTGGGATGAGGTTGTTCTAGGAAATTCACTAGGAAATACCATGTTCATTCATGTCGCTCACTCCGCGATCTGGGGTCAGCCCCAGACAGTGTGACACACTCACCGCTAAGACTGAGTTCGGCTGGCTCTTGCTGTGGGGGCTGTACTTGGGCTTGGGGGGTTTGCCAGCCAGCCTGTCCTTGTGCCTCCTGCTGTTCATGTGCTGTGGAAAGATCAGGAGACTATTTAATATCATTGCGCTGTGTATCAGCAGCTATCCACAATACAAATACAAGAACATTTTCACATTGTTTCCTCTCATGGGCTTATATAGTCATGACTCGTCAGCAGCCTGGCCTGCAGGGGGAGCTATTCCTCCAGGGGCAGCGCGAAGATCAATGTAGCCCCCCCCCCCTCTGGCCCCCTCAAGATATGACGCATCCGGAACTCCAATACTGTGCAATGCTTAAGGGATTTCACAGGTAGGGTAGATGACTTGGAAACAAAAATGCCACTAAGTGAAAATATGGCAAATCTTTATTTAATAGTTTACAGAGTTTACAGAGTGCAGGCTGAAGAGTAAGTAGCAGGGTTATGAAAAAATATAGCGGTACACGTCTCCACGTGTTGCTACAACTGTTCAAATAACGTACCTGTCATTTTTTCTTTTCATTGTTAACATCTTGACAAATGTTTACACTTATAACTTTAAAGTCTGTTTCAAAGCTCTTTTCAAAATGTCTGCTCTAGTGCACTGATAGTGTAAGGATTATTGCCCACATTGTCACGCAGCAAGAACAATCCATGATGTGGTACATAACAGAACTGAAAAGCCAGAGCACCTTTTTTTTTTTAATCGCTTTTCCTGCAGTGATTTAGAGGACAGATCTCAAACCCTAGTGCACTAGAGCGGACATTTATAACGGTATATTTTTTGGAACCCCACTACTTACTCTTAAAAATCCAGATATAGGTACAGGAACAATTAAATGGAGTCTCTTAAAATCCATCAAACAGGTCCAGTCAAACAGAGTCTATTTAAGTTATTTGCTTATGTATTAGCTTCGTGAAGCATAGGCGATATTTTAAAGCATACCTTTGGTAGAATTACTTTTTACATGTATTTTTTCTCTCAAGCCTTTACTATGTCCCGATTTGACTTCATTTCCAAATCGAAAACAAGAACAATATATTTCATAACCTGTATTTAAGTCTCAATAACACTTTCCCCACGAAACAATCACTTTTCACAAGACTGCAGCATCCATGATGCGATTAGCTTTCTCATTTCTTTGATGATAAACCTCTTTCTGTCTCTACAGAAATACACATTGTGCATATTATTGCCAGTTAAGGCTGACAACAATAGTCCCTTATTAAATAAACCCATAACCAGTGATGTGTGCATACAGCCCTTATCAGCCTCTGAGATTGCCTTGCAGATCAATAAACCACTGCACATCAGCAAAAAAAAATACCTTCACAAAAACAGATTTCCACACATATATACTACAGGATGCATCTATATAGAGGCTGTATGAAGCCGAGTCACTGGGACGCTACGTGACAGCACAGCCCGTGCTTCACCAGCAGTGCAGTGAGCGGAATTGTCAGGTTAATTAAACTTTTTAATTAACATTAGTTACAAACCCGCTGCTACCTTATCATCTCTGCAATAAAACAGTTTTTTTTTTTTTACATTATTTTTTTTAAACCCTGCTTAATTACCTTATCTAAACTAATTTATGCACTCAATGCTATTAAAGTGAAAAAGGTCAATGACCATCTTTTAATCTCTACCTATTTCGCAGCCAACTAACTGCTTTAAACCTTAAATAAGGGGGCAGTCGATCATGTGGTTCAGCTATTTGGCGTAACAGAAGATGTTTTGAAATATGAGAGATGTTATTTCCCCAGCACACCCTGGTTATCTCTCTGTGATGTTAACATATTTGTGTTGCCCTTCAGCTGCGCCATAGCCTCACTGAAAATAAGGTAATTATCCCCATAATCAAGCAATCCTAACACAGTCCAACCGAAAGACATGCATCAACAATGGAAAATGTCCCTCACACATTGCAGCAGTAGTAAAACTTTTAATTCTCAAAAATCACTAGTGTAATCACTAGTCAGTACTGCAGTCTCTCCACTAGGACCCAGAAGTAACTGCATTATGGGCGATCTCAAGCAGAGAGGAGAAAACAGAGCCTGCTATTAGATAACTGTTTCTACAAGTTTGTTTTTTTTTCTTTTCATTGTGAAATTTCTCAAATCGTGACTTCCGATGTCTTTACAATACTATGAAAACATCGTCCACTCAAACATTGGGATCTGTGAAATACCCCCTCCTGTCTTCCGATGAGGGAGTTCACAACTGAAAAGGGCCAATCTGAATTATTTTATGACAGCTACAGAAACTGTCCCCCCATCACTTTTAAAACCAAAGTTACACCACTGTATAGTAACCACATATAGACCCCTCCGTTGTGAAATCAACTGTATATATAGACCATCTTGAAAGACAATGTATTATCGTTAGCAGGTTTTACTTTAGAAAAGCAACGTAATCTGGATTTGAACCCAGATCTCCGCTGGTGCCCTGCCTACCTCCTTGCACTAACCTGCTTGAGCTGAGTGTCTGAGTTGACGTAGATCTCGCACACCTCACAGTGGAAGGCTTTGTTCTGGATACCCATGCTGCCCTTGTTGCCTATCCTCTTGGTTTTGCAGGCTGACCGAGGCAAGAGCACTTTACCCCTTCTCCGTGGCTGATTGCCTTGTCCCTCCAGCATCGATTTATGTTTGGCACCTGAAAATAAAGCCTTTATTAAAAAAAACTCTATATCCTCTCCAGTCACTGTGTGCATGATTATACCACGATGAGTTTCCTATCTATGCATCTATTTTATAATGCCATGGCAGGGCAGCTTCTCGAATGCCACAGAGTGCACACAAACTGTTTTAAAATGTCTAAAGATCTAATTAAAAAATCGTGACCAAAGGGGATATCGTAACTATAGGGCAGGAACTTTCAACTGAAGTTCAATACTGTAGTAATAAACAATATATCTCTTTTTAAAGCCCATAGCATGCTTGTACTATGCCTTTACTCTGCTTGTCACGATTTACCATGCTTTGTTATACTCTGCTGTGATTTACCAAGCTTGCCTGTACATTACCATGCCTTCACTAAGCTTTTGCCAACGTATATACCGCATTAAACTGTTAAAAACTTTTAATTTTTGAATGTGGTTGTGATTTGAATGGGGGTAGCGATTTGAACGGGGTAATGATTTGAATGGGTCCTTCGCTGGGCGTACGTACCACTGTTGTGTGCCTCAAGCTGCAATGTGGAGTTGACAGTCACTTTGCAGACGGGGCAGTGGAGGTGCTGCTTGGTCTTTTTGGGGTCTTTATCCCCCGCCTCAGTAGGAGAGTCCCCGTCGGGTTTGGTCTCTGTGCCCCCCTCCTCGAATGGGTCGATGGGGGACGTGACGCTGCCCTCGGAAATGCTCTCTGACAGTTCAGAGGCCGGGGACACTAGGGGGGACGCGGTGTGAGGCAGCTCCAGGGAGGAGATCTCGGAGACGGGCGTCAGCATCCGCAAGCTGCCCTTCTCCTCCTCTACCTTCTCCTCCTCCACACAGTCCTGTAGACCTGAGAACAAACAAGCACGAGTATGAGGCTGGGTGGAGCAGCACGGAAATGCCTCTTTATTTATTTAACTCCAGCACTCATTTACAGCAATTCTCTACACAGCTCAGAACTGAAGGTTCAGTGGGCATTCTCTGATCTCACGATCAAGCCATCTTTTCTACACCCAGGAACTCAAGAGCGGGTGTCAGCGAGCTACCGGCCGCTGGAGGACAAAGGCCAGCCCTGCAGGTGTCCTCTCTGAGCTCATCTGGCGCCTGGCCGGTAGGGTCCACTGTAGCGCAATGAGGAGAAACAGTCCCTTCCGGTTTTGCCTCCCTAACTAGGAATCCCCAGCCTGGACACTCCTCTGCAACCCCATGACTGTACGACTGCACACCAAAGCGGCCGTGCCTCTACCAGGTGAGCTACTCTGGGATCCTACCTTAGTCGCTTTGACTGGATCTTTCCTAGATCTGCCTACAGCTCTGCAGTGGTCAAAGAGTTAAAGATTATATATCAACAGGATCAAACCCCTTGAGAAGCAACACCTCGTTCGGAAGGGGGTCCCCCCAGGGGGAGCAGTAAAGTTTGTGCAATCGAACATTCAGACAAAGACAGAACAATAGCTATTTAAACGCTTCTGGTTGAAATCCAGCTAAGCTCGTGTGTGAATGCACAGTTTGTGACCAATGCAAAACAAACTCCTCATTCAAGCACACAGGTTTCCACGTCGCAAAACCTTGCACTGCATCCCCCCAGATTAACACCTGGGCAGGCAGCTTGTCGGAGATTAGGAGGATACGACAGCATTGCATTTCAGGCTTCTTATACCCGAAGAAAAGCCTTTATTTGGAATGTAACCCCTTTTTTTAATATGTTTTTTTATCTTTCATTGCAATTCGGTTTCCAATTTTCTGATGCCGTTGGCACTGAGGTTTAAGTGCGAGAGCACAATCCGTGTAAATGATATATCAGATCTCGTGGGTTTGTTATACGGTGTAAATGTAAATGAATTTGAAATAACGGCACCACAGCCAATCCCTGGCAGAATTTAACAAAAGCGCTGGAGCCCCCAGGTCACCTCTGATGAACAGAGAAGGTTATGCTTGGCAGACAAATGTCACAAAGAAGTCCCAACATACCTGACAAGCGTACCTAATTTACGATCAAGGAATTATCAACAGCAGTAGACGATTCCATTGCTTTCCCTGTATTGTATAGAAGTTATTACAGTTAATGGGTGAGTAGACTATTCTGATTTTATTTTTCTATTAAAACCATTGTGGTCATTGGAACATATTTACACCAATTACCTTGGTCTTCTATAATATATTATTTACTTTTTACCCAATATCCAATCAGTTACTCACTCTATCTATCTATCTATCTATCTATCTATCTAATCTATCTTAATAGAACCCAATGTTTCAACCTGCCTCATGTCAACTACAATAGAGTTCCACAAACAAGGAGCACAACAGCAAAAATCTCTGGCTCCAACTAATTTAAGATTTTTTTGGAATAACTACAAGTTCTGCATTTTCTGATTTCAACATCTCTGTATCCCTCGTATCCAGCACAGACTTCAATACAATATAATTGCTCTTCACGAATGAATTGCCCTTGACATTAAATGCTTTTTTTGAGGGTGCAATGTAGTGTTTATAAACTTCAAGGAGTTACTGCTAGAGTAGATGTATTTCATTATGTTGCCTCTTAAAAATTAAAAAATTAAAAAAAGACAATGTCCAATTTGTTTAAATGATAGGTAACGACCCCTTTGGCAGGAGATTAATTAGTGCTGAATGAATAATGCAAGAGGCACAAGTAAACCAAAACGAGGTAACATTGAGTGTAAGTAACCTTAACTGTTAATTAAACCTCAAAGTTAGCAATGATTCAATTGTATACAATTGCTCAGAAGAGCTACGATTATCATGTGTTTATTGTGATGGCACAAAAGACCCATTTATTTTCAAGTGCATTGATGTCAAAGGAAATGTTAGCTGTAGAAATGACTGATTTTGTTTGTGCATCATTTCAAATCTGTATAGGCAGCATTAAAATCACTGCAGATAATTGCACAGGCTTATTTGGCAAACAGAGAATTGCGGAGCACAGGCAAACATGGCAGCTATTCACATGCTGGTACAGTCTGTTGTCATTGTGAATGCAAACCACGCTGCATACTGTTAACGTAATATAATTCAAATGCACGACAAACTCAGCTAATTTCATACAGTGCTAATTCGGTGCATTTTTACATTACATTGCTACATTGTCAAACTTGCTTGCTCCGGCGCATTTCAATTTGATATTAGATGATTTACACAAGCCGGTTTATTAAGGATTGTTCCCTGTCTAGGAATTGCCTCAGAACTGTAAAATTATTTGAAACGTTAAAATGAGCTATTGCTTATCTCCCTCTCTGCAGTGCTTTTGGATGTATTTTACAAAAGCATTTGAAATGAAACGGAATTGGATGAGAAGGCTCTTCACAGCCGCTTTTTGTAAAAACCTCACCCCTTTTTTCTTTCATCTTTAGTATTAATGCAGTCGAATCCATTGCTTTCTCTGTATTGTGTATAAGTTATTACAGTCGACTATTCAGTTGTTATTGTCCTACAAAGACCACTGCAGTCACATGAACATATTTACACCAATTACCTTATTATTTAATAATATATTATGTGGTTTTGTTATGCAATTTGCAATCAATTACTGGTATATTACATTGCTCCCTCTCCTCGTTTGGTTAATTCACACTTAGGCCATGTTAATGTATTTTCTGGTGTGTGAAGTACAGGGTCGTCTATTGCAATAATACTGTATCGTGGTTTATCCTTCCTCAAAACCAGGACGATCCAAGGAAAACAGGAACTGGTGGCAACCTTATCAAAATAGGGGGTCGTCTAATATTTCCTTTAAAATGACTGCAAAAACTAAACGTGATGCCTGGCTATTCTTTGAAAACGTGGAATGCAAAATAAATGATGTAAATAAGACAATACAATTCAGGTGGTTTGCTTAAGTGGAGATTTATCAGGGATCAAGGCACACAGACGATGCTGTTTGTTTGACTTCTGTTTAGGAGCAGCAGCTATCATATTGAAGTAACAACCACCACAGATACAGTAGTTAATCTGTCACCCAGCGGCAGGCAAACACAAGAGGTCCCTGGCTGCTGTTTTGGCACGTATCCCTGCTTCTTTTTCCTCTGGCTACAGCGCGGACTGTCCAATAACTCTTGGGCACTGCGAATGCACCAGGCGCTATCTGTCTCTTGTCTAAACACAAAACGACAGGCCTATCTCTTTCATTTTTTTTTCAATTAATTCTTTCCAATGAAATCAGACGCAGTCAGTACCGGTGATCAATCGTGGCTGTCGCAGTGCCTCTTGTGGGCAGGTATAGAACCACGCTGTGAAATATCTGCGCTGTCAACAGCCCCTGTGCTTTACGGTGTTATCATACCGAGGAGAATTGGAATGTAGCGGTTAAATATTTTTTTTTTACGGTACAGACTTCTCTGCTGTTAAGACATAAAGACTGAAGAGAAAAAAAACACTTGATTTTGCTTGTCCATAGGAAAAAGAAGAAAATGGAACTGAGAAAGATAATGGCAATAAATTGCACAGCGAGTCATGCCACGGATCAATAAGTCTCACAGTTAACTAACAAAGCTGTTGCTATTCATTGATGTGTTTTTTTATCTCTTTTGGGTAGAAAGGCTGCAGTTACCAACCATGTCATTAATCTAGAAGTTACAGCTGCCTCTTTAATTTAAAGGGCTATGTGAACTTGACAATTGACTAATTTACATTTCAAGGCCTTGTGGTAAGAATATTATTAAAAACAAAAGTGGAGCCAGAGAAACTTACTCCAGTAGCACTGTTCAGATTGTCGTGATTTAATTTCATGCTTTTCTATGTCTGCAATATCAGTAATAGTAAAGGTACCAGATATGTGTATTTTGTTTGATTTTTTTAACATTGGAATCAGGCGTAGTGTTCTATGCACACATGGGTTGATTGGGGGGGGTGGATATCCTGGGTGTCCGAACCCCCCACCCCACCCCTCATTAAAAAAGTCAAAATATTGTTTACTTTAACCATCTGTACCCAGGTAAGAGGTACTTGGAATTTTGGCAAATACTTCACTGTGATTGGTTGATTTCTGAGCTGCGATTTTTAAGGCAGGCTCTATTTTTGTTTACTCCAGTCTTTAATTAACCAATTCATTTTTTTTTAAAGGAAAAAAAAACATCTTGGGAATAGTCTTCTCTATCTGTGTCCAAAACGAGAATTTTATTTTTTATTTATTTATTTTTTTGCTGGAGTAAATACCCCTTGTTTGTTAATACCCACTCTCGCTCTCCTCGTGTAGACTGGTATCTAGGAGCGCTGGCAGGGGCTCAAGGAGAGCGGGGAGGGGCCCGCTCGCCCTCTCCCTCCCTCTCTTCCTCGCTGCTGACACCACGGCCCCGGGGGTCATCTGCTTGTGCTTCTGAGCTTCAATGGCTTTCAGTTTCCGCGTGTGCTTGTGGCCTTTGTAGTGAGCCTCCGCTTGGTTCTGCGGGAACAAACAGAGATTATGGATGACGCAACTTATGAATATGTAAATTCCGCAATTTACATAACTCCGCAAAGGACATGCAATCTACATGGACACCAGTAGCGTGTTCATTCACTTCTTGGTGTTCACAATTCAAACATTCTCCAAGGTGCAGCTGATACGGTACCTTAGTACTGTGTTACAGCATATTAGTTACTCATGCCATTGTGATTCCATTGCGGTGTCTGAATATAAAAATGTTATCACGTGAGGTTCCATTCTAGCAAGGACATCCCTGTGTGCAGCAGCGCTGTAATTGTGAGCGCAGGGCCACTGTATACGAAAAGCTATTCAAATGCTACCTTTCTCAATCTAATCAGTTATACAAGAAACGACACAAAGAAAAGATCGCTGTTGAAATACAGGATCGCTTGTCTGGTATTGTCAGTCACCATTTCCACTGTAGCAATGAGGCATAATGAACTGCGCTCATTTGACTAAAAGACCCATAACCTTTTCTCTTTATTACTATTTACAGTATTAAATACCAGCCTGAGGCCACTTTCCAGTTCTGCAACGGAAAGCCAGACTTTACATTTAAAAATGTCCATGTAGATGATATAGGCTTCCTGACTAGTAAAAATGTGAATTCAGCCTTTTTTTGGTTAAATTAACAGAGAGCTGATAAAATATGACGTTGTCTTCTTGTTGCATTATTAATGAAAAAAAACAGTTGTGTTGCACCAGCAGATAAGATAATGCAACAGACGCAGTCTCACAAATAAATGCACAATGAATGAAACGCTGATGTACATTCTTCGGGGGAAATCGGGATTGCGTGCGTCTCCCATTGTCAGAACGCTGGTTGGCTACATGTGATTTACATTCAAAAGCACTGCTCTTGTTGAGGAAGAACAATAAAGCTGTGTGTGCTCTTGGAAGTCTGCAGAAGCCTGATAAGGGACCCGAGCACAAGGAGAGATACCTTACAGTATTATTCTGTGTTTGCGCTGTGCAACAAGGCTGCCCCTTGTTATCGCCAAACCTCTCTTTTAAATGCGACACTGGAATGGGCAATGACGAAGCATTTGGTACCTGGCTTTGTTTTGTTCTCAATCAATAATAAGCAGCCCTAACCTTCTGCCAAAGAACACTGTCGTTTGAAAGCGCTACTCCATTCCAGAGACCAATTTTCCTCAATCCTCTGTTCACCCCCAATTATAGCTAAACCGTCAAAATTAAAAAAAAAACACATTAAACAAAGTTAAAGGTTTGCTCATTAGCAACTAAAAACCATTTTAAAAGAGCTTTTTTTCCATCAGTGTTCAATGGGTAATTTCAGCTTTTATTCAGGCTCATCATAATTACAACTAAGTGCTCAAAAATTCTAAACCTGTTAAAAGCTCGCCCCCTGTACCTCGCCCCCGCCACTTTTGGGCTAAGTGTGCGTGTATAACAAGCTATAGTTTTAATACATGGCAGATCTACATAGCTGTTTAAATTATTACATTTGAACTTTTATATATATAGGCAGCAGTGTGGAGTAGTGGTTAGGGCTCTGGACTCTTGACTGGATTGTTGTGGGTTCAATCCCCAGTGGCAACACTGCTGTTGTACCCTTAAGCAAGGTACTTTACCTAGATTGCTCCAGTAAAAACCCAACTGTATAAATAGCTAATTGCATGTAAAATTAATGTGATATCTTGTAACAATTGTAAGTCGTCCTGGATAAGGGCGTCTGCTAAGAAAATAATAATATATTTATAGACGGAAATACAGTGAAGAGACTCAAGAGCAATGCCAGAGGTTTGGGTTTCACTCTTGCTGGACATGTCTTATAGAGCAAAGGTATAAACTGGATTTGAAAATATTGCATGTTTAAAACCAAGATTTATAAATGAAGATTTTAGTCATTATTTGTGTGTATGGGTGTAATAATCCTTGATCTTGTCACTCTTTCTAATACAATATAATGACTATCACTCTCTAATTAATGGTTTATCTTTATTAACTAATTGATTGCCAGTGTGCTTGTTATGGGAACAGATGCAAGTTTGCCAGTCCTTTTGTCTGCTTTGTACCTTGATGAAGGCAATGCTAAACTGAAACGTGTTGTTACGTTTCGGAAACTGCCCCCAGTTGTTCTGAAGATCCATTCACCCTTTTGACCATTTTCATTTTCTAGGGATCTGAAGCATAGGAAAAATCTATCTATCTATCTATCTAGTGCAAACTTGTACTCCCCTGACTGTATGACTCAACCTGCATGCCACACAGTCGTGCCTTTACCAGGTAAGCCACTGGGAGACCCTTCATTATTTATGAATTGCTGTTTTTTTCTTTCTTTCACCTAAATCATTTCAAATTCCCAATTTGAATGTCACTTGCTGTACCCCAGGAGGACTGAAGATCAGTCCTCCGTTCCCCCTGTTTAGACAATCGCTACTTTTTTGATCTAAACGGTGAGGAGAACCAACACCAGACGATTTTCCCTTCCTAACCAGAGGGGGCGCAACTGGCCCAAGCGGAATATGTTAATAAACTAGTTGTTAAAACTTAATAAACTGAGACGATGTCCCCTAAAATAAAAAGTGTGACAGAGAACACTTTAATGTAGAGGTATACTGTATATTGAATGCAACACTAGCATTAAAAATGTCATTACCATATTAATCCGATTCAGTCCAAATGTTAATATAAGGTCCTATTACATAACGTAAAAAAAAACTTCTCAGAAAAAGCAACATTCAATGTCTTCTTTTTTTATGGCTACAAGCAAAATGCTTTCCAGATAATTAACTAGACAGTACATTGAATTACCACTGTTATTTTGGTACCGATAAAAGGAAATTAAAAACACAAACCTGAGAGATCAACCAGCAGAACAGTAGATTAACCAACAACATTAGGCAATAAAATCAATCAGATTTTCTACTACAGGCTTCAGTGTTTATTTAAATTAGCCTTGCACTCAGCAGGAATGGGGGGAAAAAATAATGATATAAAGCCTTTTGTATTTACCTAATTAATTCAGTCTGAAAGGTATCCCCTGGGGGATCAATGCTAATAGCATCTAAAAAGTAATCATACATTTTTGCTCGGGATCTGCACTCGCTGCTTGATACAAACTGCTTTGCACAACTAAGCGAGGGCAGCTGCTGTTTTGAAACATTTAAAATATCTGCCAAAGGAAGTGGTGAATCAAAGATTAATCTCTTTCGGGAGTTGGCACCGGGAAAGCGTTTTGTCATCTAACATCCTTACATACATTTTACAATTCAGATTTAGTCTCCAGAGATGAGGGACAATGGCACTGAATACAGTCTGACACCATCAAAGCATCGCCGAACTCATTTGATGGAAGACATGAGAAGCACAGCCTGTTTTCCACATCTATAATGTTTGGTGGCACAGTGGGTTACCCCTTTAAGGAACAAGGGACATAATGTGTCCCACAAATAAAACTAACATTCTTATTTTTGCAATGATGTACACGAAACAGTGTTTAAAAATGTACTGACCATTTGGATCCGGTCATCCAAATGGTCAGTTTTCCTCCTCGTGATCGTTGTGTCAGTCTCAAATGTATTTTTAAGAACCATTTGAACAACTGCTCAATTGCTTGTGCACTCCCATTCACCCGAGGGGTTTAAATCCAACGAAACGTGTTTAGTGCAGAACTAAAATCACTTCCCATTTAAGGTGATCGGGTTGACCTTGAACATTTTTCCAAACACGTCAAACTGTAATTGCAGTGGCCCCTGCTAGACCTAATCTTTGCAGCTCAAGGGCACCAAATTCTGGGGACATTAATCAGAGATTTTTTTTTTTAAAGGATCCACAAATTAGTACCCTTTTGGCAATCCAGTGAACCTATCAATCCAATTGTTTTTTTCACCAGCCACCACAACCACCAATAGCCCATTCGCACTTACTAAACAAAGAACAATTAACACATGTTAAAATATAATTGTGGTTTATTTATGGAGTGTGGATAGGGTACAATAATCAATTTCAATTTCGCAAAATGATGTACTGTATATACCATGCAACTGTGCTCATATTGTAAGAATCAGATTAGGTAGGGTTTTGTGTCTGTTTAGTATGCATGCTATTTTGAAAATAATTTAAGTCAGTAATTTTCAGTTTGCTTTTGCACAACCTCCATACTGACTACCAGTTCCCCCATTCAGTCTACATGCCTCTAGACTGAATTTCTACATTACAGGATTAGTAAACCTTTGCATGTAATTACTGGGAGAAAACATTTCTTACAAGACGAACCACATCACGAAACTCCATTAGGCATTAATGACCCAAACTACAATTTATTAAGCTCTCGTTTTTAATTTATAGCATCAGACAGGTGTCAGTTCTCTGAAATGTCCCCCCTCTCACCAGTTCCTCTGCTTAGCTCTGATAAAGTGACCTCCAAGTTGCGATCAAAGCAATGTCTCATTAGAATTCACCGAATCTCACTCCCTGCCATATAAATGCAAATAGGCAATAAAATAACCCACAGTACAAATAAGGCTAAAATGAATTGAATGTGTGAGAAAAAAGCAATTCCAGCCTACTTTACGGATGGCTACCGTAATAGAAAATATGAAGGGGTGCAGAGAGAGAGAGAGAGAGAGAGAGACAGAGATGTCAATGTACCAGGCAAGCATGCAAAGTTTGCATTTGTTATTAGGGAAAGCACGCCGGCAATGTTTCAGAACCAGGACTGTGTTTAAACCAACAGCTGGAGGCTCAATTATTTAACGGTTATTTGCAGAACCTACTTCATCTCCAAATACCAATAACCGTGAATTATTATAATTATTATTATTAGTATTATTATTATTATTATTTTTTTTTTTTATACCTAGGTGCCTGGCCGGTAGGGCCACTGTAGCACGATGAGGAGAAACAGTCCCTGCTGGTTTTGCCTCCCTGACCCGCGGGAACGCCAGAGCCAATGAGACACTCCCTCCTGAATCCCGGTGACTCCGCACAGCCGGGACGCAAACCTGCACTCCCCTGACTGTATGACTCTCTAATAACGCACAGGAAGACTAACTCTAAACACGCCAAGAACAATGTGAACAAGCACCACTGGAAAGGTTTGAACCTTGAACTGCGCCACAGGGAAATGCTGCGCTGTATTTTTTTTTAACTGAATCCAACGGAATGAAACAGATCTGAGTATCAGTTGAACCCAAGTCCCAGCCCACCCCCCCACACCCACGCTCAAAGTTAGCAGGGCTCACCGTGGAGTTGAATCTCAGATGGCAGATGTTGCATGAGATGATCTGTTTCTTCTTGAGAGGCTGCGGGACGCCGAATGTGTGATTGATCACTGCCTTCTGCACAGGATCCATCTGTGAGAGGAAGCACAAGGCAATGAGTTTAATGTTCCACCTCAGAAACTTCACTCTTTTATCTGCCTCCCTCTCTCCTCTTGTGTGCTGGATGCAGCTCTAGCAAGTAGCAAGGCTCGGCACTGTTTATAGGAACAAGGATCTAAGCTGTGGCTGAATTATTGTACATTGCATATCATTTTTTAAATCATACATGTGTAGTTCCTATTTATTGTTAAATTGTAATCAATAAGTATTCTTTATTGCTTATAAATAGTTCCCTTCCCCATACCTTTAATCATCAACTAATCAAACCAATTGCAATTATGAAAATGCTCAAAGTCCAATACATACTCATCCATATGCAAAATACTCAATGAAAGAAAGTAGCCTACACTGCTAAACCAGCCTCTACCCAGGTATAACTTTCTCTCTTATTTACTTCTTACTCAGCTGTGTGGTAAAAATCAATCTAAACTTACTCTGCTCTTTGCAAACAGATCCAACCATGGCCTCAATTATTGAATTTAGCACTGCAGAGCTTTGCACAAACCAAGTCCTAATTTGTTTAACTGACTGATTTGCAGGTTGATTTCAGGTTGTCTAATGGGGGTTTGTTTTTGCAATAACGTCCACTTTCACCAGTGGACACATCTGCAATCCCGCTTTCATGAACTACTATTTTTAATTTAGCACACAGTGCCCCCAGGTGTAAGGTACTGCACGCAGGCAATAAAAATGCACGTTATAAATACCATATGGGAGGTACTGAAATTGAAGAAGGAATCTATGAAAAAGACCTGGGAGTTTATGTTGACTCAGAAATGTCTTCATTTAGACAATGTGGGGAAGCTATAAAAAAAGCCAAAAAAATGCTTGGATATATATAGTGAAAAGTGTTGAATTTAAATCAAGGGAAGTGATGTTAAAACTTTACAATGCATTAGTAAGACCTCATCTAGAAAACTGTGTTCAGTTCTGGTCACCTCGCTACAATAAGGATATTGCTGCTCTAGAAAGAGTGCAAAGTAGAGCGACCAGAATTATCCCGGGTTTAAAAGGCATGTCATATGCAGATAGGCTAAACTATTCAGTCTTGAACAAAGAAGACTACGCGATGATCTGATTCAAGCATTTAAAATTCTAAAAGGTATAGACAATGTCAACCCAAGGGACTTTTTCGACCTGAAAAAAGAAACAAGGACCAGGGGTCACAAATGGAGATTAGATAAAGGGGCATTCAGAACAGAAAATAGGAGGCACTTTTTTACACAGAGAATTGTGGGAGTCAGGAACCAACTCCCCAGTAATGTTGTTGAAGCTGACACCCTGGGATCCTTCAAGAAGCTGCTTGATGAGATTCTGGGATCAATCAGCTACTAACGACCAAACAAGCAAGATGGGCTGAATGGCCTCCTCTCGTTTGTAAACTTTCTTATGTTCTTATTACTTTGTTTTTTATTTTATGTCTGGCTGTCCTCAACCAGGTCCTGACTGCATACAGGAGAGTGGTGGCCTGATTGGGGTTATAGTGTGTCATCAGTTAAAAGGCCACTTTCTAAAGCTACCCTTATGAAAATAACCTATAGGTTACCTATAGAATAATTCTATAGAATTTCTATAGAATTCTATAGAAGACCTACAGGCTATTGTATTGAACCTATAGGTGCCTATAGAGTATTGGGACATTTGGGCGATAGGTCTATAGAAACCTATAGGTTATTTTTGTAAGGGCACCTAAACAAGGTTTCATCCAATTCACATATTTCAAGGCAAATTCAGCTTTCTGTTTTTCCTTCAGGCTCAGTAGAAAAAGAAGAATGGGAAAAGTAAATGAAAAATGTACGCTTCGCTTTTGTTCACCACACTGATGTCACGCTTTCTCAAGATAGCAATCTTTGAAAATAATGTTTCTCTTTTCTTTTTTGAGTCTTTGATTGCTTAACCAAATGATGCAATGCGTCTAACACACTGGGTGTTAAATTAGGCGGACCCAGACTGCGTACAGCACATCAAGTTTTTAAGGCATTTGCAACGAACTGAGCTTCTTTATTAAATAATATTTGATAAGCCTATGATTCATCCATAAGGTAAACCTATTTTTTAAAAATTTTTTTAGTTCTTAGCAGATGCCCTTATCCAGGGCGACTTAAAATTGTTACAAGATATCACATTATTTTTACATACAATTACCCATTTATACAGTTGGGTTTTTTCTGGAGCAATCTAGGTAAAGTACCTTGCTCAAGGGTACAGCAGCAGTGTAACCCAATGGGGATTGAACCCACAACCCTTCAGTCAAGAGTACAGAGCCCTAACCACTACTCCACACTGCTGCAGTTAGTTTTACATTAATCATATAATACATTTCTCTATTAATGTATTAGTAATTTCCGATATCCCTAATAAAAGTTTACCGTGGAAAAATTGCAGTTGCTTTTCCTATTGTTTTTTTCCACATTTAACTGCTATTTTGTCTACTGTTCCTTAAAACCCTTTTACCGCAGCAGTTTTCCCACGAATTTCCCATAGTTTACTCTGGTTTGCCATGTTTATTAATATACTTACTTTTAATACACTTTTCTATGCTTTTATTATGGTAGACTTTTATAAGAATACTGTTATAATGATCAGGGTAAGGCTGGAGCTAATAAGCGAATAAAATTAAATGCAGCTTAGATGAGTGTTATAACAGTATGCAGAAACTGCCATTCAGTAATGTATTGGACAAGTTTTACCATCCTAAAAACCCAGCTCGAATTGCACTGATTTACATACATTTACAGTACAGTCTGGAGTTCCAAATTCCCTCAACCCATTGTCCTCATTTGCAGACAGGCTACTTTGTAATTTATTGGAGCATTTTTAACTGGCACCTACCTGTTATTTAAATTTTCACCCTATTGTTATGAAATTTTTTAACTGCAAATGTCTAAATGTAATTGTTAATTCTGCAAATACAGCCCTTCAGATGCTGCCTCAATATAAAATAATAAACTGAAGCCTAAAATTGATGCTTTTTCTTGGTGTTTTCCTACCCACAGTGATGATAAAGCGACTCCATTTTCTATGTGTTGAGCTTCATAGACAGCGTGACATGTCAGTGTTCTGGTTCGGGGCACGTCTAACTTGACTGTGCTCAAAATAGGACGCTAGGAATAGATGTTGTAAATATGTAATTTTACACTTGTGAAAGACTAAAAACTTTTAGAAAAGTAGCATATTTATTTCGAATGTATCAAATGACAGAAATACAGCTTGTGTTCTGATTTTTTTTTTTAAAGTAAAATGTATTTGGTACTTAATGGGTTAAAGCATGCCAGCACAACGACCCTAGCTAATGTTTTGTTTTATACAGTAAGAAAACACCTTTGTCCAGTGGAAGCCATCCCTTATAATTCTATAAATGCACCCCTTGTTCGCGCTCGCCAGAGGCAGAGGTAAATTCTCTTATCACAGGCCCTTCTGTCAGTAAAGCTCGGGGTTTGGGAGATGATTGTGTTTCTATGGGAAGGTATTAAGTTACCAAGACAGGTGCATTCATCTTCCAGGCACACGTCAGGACAACACAGTCATTATCAGGCCTTGCGAAATCCATTCCAGAGGTGAGCAGAATGGAAATACTGGGTGATTAATGGTGCACCTGTTTCTGCTGCGAGACTTGATTCACCTATCCAGCATATTAAATGAAAGCAAATTTGGAATGGGGAGCCCTCAAGGGCTTGCGTTCTCCTCGAGTGGACAGATGCCTCCGTGAAAATACGGGCCTCTCTGGACAGCGAGAAAAGCACCGCTAGGCATCCTAATTAGAGGCACCTGCGGCAGTAGGACTGGAGGGTTCATTTAACGAGCCTGAGATCCATCTGAATGCACTTAGCAGCATGATGATGCCGATTAATATAAGGAATCACATTGCCTGTGCTGATTAATTAAACAGGGGAAAAGGTATTGAGAGAAACTGCTTTAAAACAACGACCCAGATTATAATTACAGGGAAGGAAATAAGACTCCCATTGCATAGCAGTTTGATGCATTCCTGGTTTTACTCTGAGTTTGATAAGATGTACCTGAGCTTGTTACCTATACACTGTGGCTAATCAAGCTTGTATTAAAACCTGGAATGGGTGAAACTGCTGTGCAATAGGAGTCTTATTTCCATCCCTGTAATTATATTAAAACTGAACAACCAGACCATAGTATTTGCAGCAATGGCAGTGGATTTCAAATAGATATGAAATACAGTTCAGCTTCCTCTTTGACACCCAGCAACTTGAAATCGGGTGTCCGCTCGAGCTCACTGGGTGCCTGGCCGGTACGGTCCGCTGTAGCGCGATGAGGAGAAACAGTCCCTGCCGGTTTTGCCTCCCTAGCCCTCAGCAGTGCCAGAGCCAATGCGGCGCTCTCTCTGGAATCCCCAGCGAAGACTGGCCACTTCACACAGCTGGGAAGCAAACCACCTCTCCCCTGTCTCACCCTCCACACCACGCGCCCGTGCCTTTACCAGGTGAGCCACTCGGGGATCCCTAGCTTTTTCTTTTTTATTACCAACTCTGTTCCCGATGTATCTCGTCGACATTAAAACCCCATCGGTCTCGGCTAATGAGTATCTGTTATTCCCTCCCGTTTGAAATTCAAAGATTGTAATTTAATTAAAAAAAAAAAAAAACCTTGAACATACAGATAGTAGCTCAACACTCACTCACACACACATGCTATTAATAGTTTTGTAGAGACTATTAAAGATAGTACGAGGCTGGCCTGCAGAAAACAGCTTAATTATCTGATTAAGCTGATACTCTTGAATTCTTATTTAGATAATGCGACGGCAGTGGCACTGTCTATCCGCAGCGATTACTCAATGAATGCGCTCCCAGTCAGGGCAAGCTACACCTCTTCCATTAGAAAGCAGCGATTGCCTTTAAATTGGCTCAAAACAACAGGGAGATTGATGCTTTTAAAAAGTCAAAGGCAACATTGAAGGAAAGCCTGGCTGGTTTATCATTTTATGCAGTTGCACAGAAAGGCCAGATTAAGTAAAGTTTATTTCTTTTTATTTCCACCTTCAAGTGTGAACAACACCACTGGAATACCTTTGAAAAACCTTCACGAGGAAGGACTGTACCCTGCGCAGATGAAGTCATCTTAATCTGTGTGAATTATTCGAAATATATGTCAGATTTCAATGTCAAGGTCAACACATTGTAGATGGCCATGGTAGCAAATGAGCTCATCCGTACTTATCGGAAGCGGGGCTGTTTAAAATTATACACTAGAGTAAAGTTCCAGGAAGATTTATTTTAAAATGAGATGGACTGGGTCAATCACTTTTGTTTTCCACTACCGTTGGCACGGTGGGTATTTTTTAGCTTTGGACGGCAGATGGCACATTTTAAAAAACCAACGCCAAATACCTCCCCTGTTTCAGTAGCGGGCACGACACAGCTGTGAAACAAATTATAACAGCAAACACGGAGGTCCCGAAAAACATTTTCTGTTTTCCAAACAAAACAAAAAACTATGGCTACTGTGCGTTTTGTTCTTGTAGACCCAAAAGCCAGTAAAAATGGTAATTTATTCCAACAATGTTTACGTGAGCAGAAAACACTTGAGATTCCAGTAGAATATTTTACAGATCATTAGGGCGGACATCTGTACAGCAGAGGGGTGAAGAAGCACTTTTGTGACTCACTAGGCTGCAGTGGTCACAGGCTGTCAAAAGCAAAAAAACAAAGCATTAATTAATTCAGGTCACCTTGTAAATGTTGAAAATATATAATGCACTGATTGATCATCTTTACTGCCTTCGATACATAATGCACCGATCAACAATCTTCAATGCCTTCCAAGGGAGAATCTAGATATAACAATTCATGTGTTCCTATTGAGAGTGTGCCCAGGCTTTTGGTAAATCAGGCACCATTCTTGTCACTCAGTGCAATGCTATGAACGGCTGTGCAGTGGTCCACCGTGGTAAATCATGTTAAAAGTTTATAATGTGTCATGGTTTTAAACGTCTTGACAGCAGGGAAGCAGATACTCACACTGCTGAAATTGGGGAAGAGGCTGAGAGGAGACGAGCCATTGAGCCGAAAGGGAAGGAAGTGTTTCAGGTCCAGCTGGGGCTGCAGAGACCGTCCCGGGACTGGAAGAGTGGCCAGCAGGGGGCTGCTCTGAACTGGGGAACCTGAAAACAACCAGAGGGAGGGGGGGGGGGGGCGACTATTAAAATACATTCACAGTAATGGGGACAGTAAAACATGTGTTAACAGGCATCTGAACAAAGTGGAACAATGTAGCAGCAAGCATCGATAGTCATTCCTTTCGTAGATTGGTTTCTATGTATAGTAGTCTGCAAATGCATTGTTTTATTATGTATAATAGTCTGGCAACACTGCCCATATGAAATCATTGGGATACCATTGTAATCCCAGTGTATTACCCTATTAGCAGCACAGCATGAGCAATGCATTTGGAACAAATACTTGGCTCTGATACTGATAACGCATTGCCATGGTATTGCAATCAATTACCTGTGTAAGTCCATAGCATTGCAATACAATCAGGGTGTACAAATATGGTACCATCTTACCAACCGCAGATTCATCACATTGCCCTTTTAGCCGCTACAGTACCAATGGAAAGTTATTCCCCTAGTCCCCTTAAAGATCATTCGGTCAGGGTACCTGAAGCAGGTGTTCTGCAGCATCAAGGCTTACCCTTTGCCTCTCTATAGAGCTCACAGGAGCATTCAAATCACATCTTCTTCAGTAAAATCCAATACTCTGTTTTGTAACTGCCAGGGTAAATTGATTCCCTTTGTGTCAATGCAGCTGATGTTGGGTGCCTTTTTTTTTGTGTTTACCGGAACGTACTAGGGAGGTTACTTCAGAGCGTATAGCGTCCACATGTCTGCCGCTCTGTAATCTGAGCCTCTGCTACGGTCTTTGCATTTTTGAATACAGGTTTGCTCTCTAAAGTGCTTCCACAAATACCCATGCTACAAAAGCAGTAAGATTGTCAACATCACAAAAAGGGCCCAATTCAAAAAGCTGTCTTCCTGTCACTGAAAAAAGGACTGTTGAGATGGGAAAGGTAGAATGGTATTAGGTTTGGCCTTTTAAGATTCGTCTTGCGCTTTTCACCTGCTAGTGATGCTTAATGTTATAATGGCTAGACAATGTACATTATGCAGCATTAGTTTTATGAGATCAATCCCTACCAGTAAATCTCACAGGACATACCTTTAGATATTATCCTAACCAGAGGTTAGTTTGTGCTGGATTACACCAGAACCCAGATCTGGTACCTTTGTTGAAAGGCGAGGATTAGAAATGATGAACTGTATTTTATTTTTTAAGTTGTTGCAAAAAAATAACTCAATATACATAACATGTACAATAAAAAAACAAATTCCTGTTCCATGAATTCAATAACAAAAGTGTACCGTAACAAAATACGTCTACGAGTAAGAAATTTTATTTGCACCTGAACTGCAAAACGCCCAAAAAAGCTCTTAACAACAACAGTGTCGTCGCTCCTATTAGTCGACCCACTGCTGGTATTGTTAAATCACGGCTAAGCACAGGGCGGCATGCAGCTACCAACAATAAGGCATGAAACCTTGATACCCAAGCAGGTGAAGCATATTATTATTATTTGTTTATTTAACAGACGCCTTTATCCAAGGTGACTTACAGAGACTAGGGTGTGTGAACTATGCATCAGCTGCAGAGTCACTTACAATTACGTCTCACCTGAAAGACGGAGCACAAGGAGGTTAAGTGACTTGCTCAGGGTCACACAATGAGTCAGCGGCTGAGGTGGGATTTGAACTGGGGACCTCCTGGTTACAAGCCCTTTTCTTTAACCACTGAACCACACAGCCTCCATATAGTGATGCTACTCTTAAATCAAGGTCAGTACATTAGGGCTAGAAACTAAAATGCTATCCCTCGTCATTAATCACAAGATCCGGCAACTTTTTGTTTACAAATTAACTCCTGCTTATAAGGGCATCCTGACTAAGTTAAGCTTCATCCAAGGGGCATGTTCCAGACATCTTAATAGGCCCACACACCACTTAAACCACCATCAAAAAAAATCATTATTTAACTCCAGGTTAACATTCATTCATTTACAAGGATCATTAAGTAAGCCCTGTGCTGTTTAGTGTGTTTTTTTTCAGTGTATTTATTCAGCTTGTCTTGATCTGCTTGATTGTAGGATTTAGCAGTGTGTCAGAAACCGCTAATAGAGCCACTCTGGGCAAATCTATAAGTGTTACTGGAAGCTGGTTCTGATCTCAACCTGGGGGTGTTATATTGACATACCCATCCAACTATTTTAGCGTTTGCCTCTGGAACAAATAACGCTCACAGAGACAAGTGTTGTTTAAAAAAAAAAAAAAAAAAAAATGTAATTAGCCGGTACAGGAGTAGAAAGCCTTCCAATTGCTCTCTCAGAAAAAGTGTAATAAAACCCATTTCAAAAGTTCCCCACTAAAAAAACACCAGCATAACATAGAATGATTCCTTTTTGAATGCATTAAAAATCTCAATCCGATTCTCTCCATGGGTTTACAGCGTTGAAATACACAACCTTTAAAATGTATTATTCTCTATTTAAAACCCATGTAAAAAAAAAAAGCCACTGCCATATTTCTATTGCCCACTTCCTAATATTTCTATTCAATGTGTTACCAGTTTATTTTTTTCAACTGGTAGCACACTGGATAGGGCGAGGTTTGGAACACAGTAGTTCAGGTATTCAGCATCCCCTCAAGTATTTCACCACATCAGCTGTTTATTTTTACACATGCAATACAATATTCTGTGCATACAATAGAAATGCACCCACAGTGCATAAAGACCATCTGTCAAGAGACCAGATTGAAATGTTTTGCCCAAAGGTGAATTCTCTTCCCCATGTTGTTGTTTTCTCCCCCCACGATACTTATCCCTAACTAGCGGTACATCACCAACATCCAGATGGGATGAGAAATTGTGATTTTGTTTCTCCCGCATGGTCTCTTATTCCATTTTCCGTCTATTAATATCCTCCTGTGCTCTGCTTCCCATTGCGAGGCAGTGCAGCGTTGAATTAATCAAACAGAGAAGGAAGCACAAGTGCGTGGCAGGATAATGCTTATTGACTCCAGCACTTGCCTGCTGTTTTGCCTTAAAGGCTACAGCGACTGCAACCCTGATTAAACCTCCAATGTGAAACATGAACTCTGTCTTAAGTGGTGAGCTTGCTTTGAGAGTGTGTGTGGGCTTGTATACCACTCATACTGAGATCTCACTTCCAAACTGAACACAGCTGTCCAACACAGGGCTCCTGAACCCTATATGGCCCATTGAGCTCCACAAGAAGGCCCTTTTATCCCAAATTATAATGGGTTAGAAAAGACTACAAGGGCATTCTTATAGATAGAAGAAAATAGTCAAAATGCAGTGTGCATTATGTTTAATAAGCAGAAAACTACTGCAGCTGTGTCTTACAATTTAATCAGGTTTTGAGTAAGTTGGTGATATTTTTGCAGGACTATATAAGACTCCCTGGTAATCTGTATGGATCTTTTATGCCAAGAGGTTTTGCATTGAAGCCTCTTCCAGGGTCTCAGTACTTTGTTCTTCTAAGGCTTGAGATTGAGCAGCAAATCTTCGATTTACAATTCATGCTATGTATACTGTATTTGCAGGAAGTGAAGGATATTCTGCAGGTCTTGACACCTGGTCTGGACCCTCGCAGGTTTCTTTCCCAGGCATCTTTAAACACTAAAAAAGCAACTAAGTGGATACTAAGCAGTGCACATGTATAGAACACACAACCGTCTTTTCCGAGAGAATCAGGGAGTTTGCATCCCTCTAGGCACGCATGCCATTTTAATTTCCATCGTATTTTTTTGTTCTAAATCCAGTACTTTGCTGAACAATACGATCCATGTTATGTGGCTTGGCAAACCCCCCTAGCCAGAAGAGACCTCTTTCCATCACATTGCGCGATTTTCTTCTCATACAGGATCTGTCCTCAAGCCATTGCAGACTGGGAGCGCCAATTAAATTCTGCATCAGACGGCAGTGTGCTCATCAGATTAGCCCGCCCTGCTGGAAAACTAGATACATTTCCCAAATAAATATTAAATAACATGGGAATACTAATGTAGAAGGAAAAAAAACATGCAAAAATAAAGGAGCAGAGACTGTAGAATACATTAGGGCAAAAGAACATATAGTTTCGATATTGCTACCGCTTTTTCCGTATCTCTCACAGATTAGGACCTCCTCATTTACTTTTGTACCAGACAAAAGTGACATCAAGAGAAGATCGTTTGTGTCTGTTATTGTGACTCACAATACTTGCCATTCTAATTCTGTAGCTTGCGTTTGCCATCTTTAAACAAATACATATGTCGACCATATACTGGAGCTACGTCATTTTCCCCATGGTAACTGTGGAAAGACATACATCTTTAAATCGTGGACATTCTGTAGAAGCCAGAGATGGAACAAGACAACAAAGCAATCTGCAAAAAGCTACAGGCTATTTCGAGCAAAACATATACATGCTGGTCATACATGCTGGCAGTCTGCAAAATGAAAATCACTGCCATTGCTTTCAATTGACATTTAACTACCAGACCCAAAGGCTGATGTATAGCTGTCTAGATTACAGTATATATTTTGTCTAAGAGGCACTCTGACCTACCTCCAAAACCTGTGATGTTTCTGATACCTGATATCCCTTCCTTTAAAATGTATTCTTAGTATGGCTAAAACCACTTCACCTTTAACGGTTTTCAATGTGCTTTTACATAGTGCATAGCTCCACCCAGTGGACACTTACTGTACTACTTAAAGGGTACATAAGGACCTTTTAATTTTATTGTGTTACATGTTGCCATCTGTTCCTACAGCTGTTTACTTAAGGTGTGTGTATTGTTTTAATTTTTTTTACATTTTGACCACTTTAACCTTTTAAATTGCATTCCCTGCCTCAAGATGGCTTCCCATGTACCCGCATGGACCTCTCAGAACTACATTTCCCATCATCCTCCTGCTCACATATGTAACTGAGACGGATTTACCAGTGAGCAGGAGGATGATGGGAAATGTAGTTCTGAGAGGTTTATTATTATTATTACAGTAACCCTGGCGCAGGGAATCTGTGATAAACCTACTCAAAATAGCGAACAGTGTAGTAACAGAACAGCAAACTTAAGCAAGCATAGGCGTGAATACCTTCTGAGCAGAGAATCATTAAGGTCTAATTACAAAGCGAATAAAGACAAAGCTCCTTCAGAAAGATAAGGATTGCACAGATAACACAATGCTGTTTGATGAGAAGTCGTGTTAACAGCTACTAATTAAAGGGATAAAACAGTTGAATTTGTTAAAATATTATATATATATATATATATATATATATATATATATATATATATATATATATATTAAAAGCAAGTCAGCTATTGCTACTGTAGGCTAATCCAAATTAAACTCCCGGAATACTTGCACTTTTGGTAGACTGTACTTTTGTTATACTATTTTTATTTTATTTTTTTTATCATTATACCAGTTCCTACGTTAAGAAAAATATCTTACAATGCAAACCGAAGATCACACTATCCAACGGTTACAATGTGCTGTAGTAGTAGTAGTAAAAAAATAAAAAAAAAATAAACAGAAAATACATTAAAAAAATTAAATAATTCAACCTAATTAATAAAGATATTATCGAAAAACATGCTGATGTGAATTAGTCTTATCGGGGGCTTGTCTCCCTTTCTGCAAATTTATTTTAAAGCCACAGTACAGCGGATGTATAATTAATAGCACATCGCCACTTTAGAAGAAGATGATAGAGAACTTTGCCTGACATGTTTGTGAAAGAAATACAGCCAGTATCAGTAGTGTTTTTACCCCTGATGCCAAATTGTGTTAATCTGCTGTCAGTAGTAATGACTTCTGGTGCTTGATTCCGATCGCTCTCACTGGGGTCTGGAATGGGGCTCGTTAATCTTTGAGGCACTTAGGAGCCTGTGGAAGATTTAATTATTTTCTTCCTCCCTTTCTGCTCTATTCCCATTATCTTTTTTAATGGAAACCGTCCTCTTCATCTCCCTGTTTCACACACTGTCCAAGAGTGGACCCAGACGTTACTCTGAGAAGTTTATCCAACCCGCTACTGGGCTTCTAGTCTTAAAAAAACAGACCGAAAATAACTTTTATTTTAAAAGGTGATTTTTAAGGTTACTTGACATCATTTCTTTGTATTTCATTTTTTAAATACTTTCACTGATCCTTATTAAAAAGATCAGCAAATAATAATAATAATAATAATAATAATAATAATAATAATAATAATAATAATCCCTGTGTTGTGCATCTTGTATGTGGACCAGCACGGATTATCCAACCACACTACTGTATGAAACTTTTCTCTTCTGATGACTATGCATTCATACTGCTGACAAGGGCAACTCTTTCAATAGGCAGAATTGGAAAAAGTCTGCAAAGTCTGCTGGGAATTTGACCCTTTTTAAAAATTTTAATTATTGTTCGCTGGAAACTTTAGTTTTATATTCGGTAGCCCAAATTAACATTGTTAGTTGGCTAACTTGGGTAATTGTATATATATATATATATATATATATATATATATATATATATATATATATATATATATATATATGATATATATATAGATACACACACTTTACTACATAAGGGCCCTTCACCTGGCCTTGCTATTTCATACTGTATATAACGAAATTGAGGGAGAACCGTAACTACATTGCAGCAAATGATTTAGTTTAAGCAGTTTAACACACATCAGAAAAGGAGTGAATAAATAAGCACATTAGTGTAGGATATCCCTAATCTAATTGCTTTTAAACACTGCTAGTGGTGGTCAATCCATTTAGAATTATCTTCTTTTCGCCTTGCTGTTTAGTGGAGAGTCTTAACTATACAAATGATACTGCGCAGTATCACACTACTCCACAAAAGTCTATCTTTTAATTGGTCTCTGGTGCTTCACAGCCTTACCCTATTACCATACATTACAAATGAGACAGGTGCAGTTGCACTAAAACTACAGACTCCGCTCAATGTACATGACTTCGGATGTTAACCTTTTTCTACCTTCTTTTATTGAGGTCCAGTGGTTAAAGAAAAGGGCTTGTAACCAGGAGGTCCCCGGTTCAAATCCCACCTCAGCCACTGACTCACTGTGTGTGACCCTGAGCAAGTCACTTAACCTCCTTGTGCTCCGTCTTTCAGGTGAGACATAGTTGTAAGTGACTCTGCAGCTGATGCATAGTTCACACACCCTAGTCTCTGTAAGTCGCCTTAATAATAATAATAATAATAATAATAATAATTTGCTCCGAAATTACTCTTGCACAGAAAATACACTTAAAATTGTGAACATAGTAAGGTAATAACAAAACATTTATTGACATAATAGATATACATGGTATACTCTAAAAACATTAATATTGATCATATATATATATATATATATATATCTATATCTATATATATATATCTATATATATATATATATATATATATATATATATATATATATATATATATATATATATATATACAGTGCCTTGCAAAAGTATTCAGACCCCTGACCAATTCTCTCATATTACTGAATTACAAATGGTACATTGAAATTTCGTTCTGTTTGATATTTTATTTTAAAACACTGAAACTCAAAATCAATTATTGTAAGGTGACATTGGTTTTATGTTGGGAAATATTTTTAAGAAAAATAAAAAACTGAAATATCTCGCTTGCATAAGTATTCAACCCCTGTGCTGTGGAAGCTCCCAGTTTACACCGATGAAAGAAATTGCCCTAACGAGGACACAATTACCTTACCATTGGCCTCCACCTGTGAACCATTAAAGTTGCTGTCACATTTTCTGGATAAAAACCCCACTGTTGAAGGATCATTGGTCAGGCTGTGAATCTGAAGGAAAATGGAGACCAAAGAGCATTCTACAGAAGTTAGAGATAAAGTAATACAAATGCATAGATTAGGGAAAGGGTACAAAATAATATCGAAGTGTTTGGATATCCCAGTGAGCACAGTTGGATCAATAATCAGGAAGTGGAAGCTGCATCACACCACCCAGGCACTGCCAAGAAAAGGCCGTCCCTCAAAACTCAGCGCTCAAACAAGGAGGAGACTTGTGAGAGAAGCCACAGAGGCCAACAATCACTTTGAAGGAGCTACAGAGTTCAGTGGCTGGGAGTGGAGTAATGGTGCACCAGTCAACCATATCAAGAGCTCTGCATAACACTGGCCTGTATGGGAGGGTGGCAAGAAAGAAGCCGTTACTCAAAAAGTACCATCTGAAAGCATGTCTGGAGTTTGCCAGAAAGCATGAGAGTGACCCAGCTGTGATGTGGGAAAAGGTTTTGTGGTCAGATGAGACCAAGATAGAGCTTTTTAGCCAAAACTCAAAGCGCTATGTGTGGCGCAAACCTAACACTGCCCATGCCTCAAGACACACCATCCCTACAGTGAAGTATGGTGGTGGCAGCATCATGCTGTGGGGATGCTTCTCATCAGCAGGGACTGGGCATCTTGTTAAAACTGAAGGAAGAATGGATGGAGCAAAATACAGAGAAATACTGCAAGAGAACCTGCTTCAGTCCGCTAAAAAACTGAAGCTTGGGAGGAAATTCACCTTTCAGCAGGACAATGATCCCAAGCACAAGGCCAAAGCAACATTGGAGTGGCTCAAGAACAAAAAGGTGAATGTTCTACAGTGGCCAAGACAAAGCCCTGATCTCAATCCCATTGAGAATCTGTGGCACTAATTGAAAATTGCAGTCCACAAGCGTCGTCTAACCAACTTGAACAACCTGGAGCAAATCTGCCAAGAAGAATGGGCCAAAATCACTCCGACACTGTGTGCAAAGCTGGTACATACTTACCTCAAAAGACTTAAAGCTGTTATTGCAGCGAAAGGTGGCTCTACCAAATATTAATGTGTGGGGGTTGAATACATATACAAGCAAGATATTTCAGTTTTTTATTTTTCTTAAAAATATTTACCAACATAAAACCAATGTCACCTTACAATTATTGATTTTGAGTTTCAGTGTTTTAAAATAAAATATCAAACAGAACGAAATTTCAATGTAATTCAATGTAATACCATTTGTAATTCAGTAATATGTGAGAATTGGTCAGGGGTCTGAATACTTTTGCAAGGCACTGTATATATATGTATATATATATATATATATATATATATATATATATACACACACACATACATACATATATATATATATATATATATACATATACATATATATATATACACACATACATATATATATATATATATATACACATACATACATACATTAGGAGACAAAGCTCAGAAACAAATGAAATGCAATTCAAGGCAGTCATAAAAAATACCTTATTAACCTATTTTTAGTACAAAATGTCAGTAAAAAAATAAAAATAGTCAGTCCCCTCTACGAAGGCAGTCTTTGCACTTTTTGTTGTTCAGCCTAGCACATGCAAAACAATTTTAGACAGTAGTGGTAAGTAAATCATTATAGTGTACTTCTTTTTGGTGAAAAAAAAATGAAGAGTTTGTCAGGCACAAGTAAAAAACAAATAAATACAGTACCATATAAAAGAATGATATTTTAATGTTGTAAAAGATAGTGCTTTCATACATATTAGCTGACTAGATAACTAGATACTGACAAGTATGCCTACTTGAATTGTAGGCTTTACATGTAAACTATATGATGTGCTGTGAACACAAGGAAAAAAGGCATATTTAAAAGTTCAGATTTTATCTTTCTAGTTAGACAGTGTCCGAAGTCATGCATTGAATGTTTATGTAACTTTTTAGTATCATTGGAATTCTAATTGCAATTACTGCAGCATAACTGTTCTGCTGTAATTGAACAAAATAACATTGTAATTTTAACTGCAATTTTTGATACCTAAGTTTCCCCAGCATCATGCCACTTTTTATTAAGTGACGACTGCCATCCGTTTAAAGTTCAATGCAGTAATTATTAGATTATGTATTAAAAGCATTTACATTTGTTTAAGAACTTTTGTTACTCGCAATCTTTACCACAAGTAAGAAACTTAAATGTCTCAAAAAAACTAGCAAGTTAAAAACAGCAGTTCTTATTTGGAAGTAAAATGCAAAGGAGGGGGTAGCTGTGACTGGGAAAGCTGGCAATGCTGAAGCAGACTGCCATAGTTTTTCATGCATTGGCTGTTTCCTTTGTCTCTCTGGATTCGTCAAGTGCTTTGCTGATACAATTTACATGCTGTGTGCCATGAACTAAGAAGTAAAGCTACAGCAGAGTTAAGAATATAGTTGTAGGCATGGCAAACAAGATTAGTATAAAATATGCATCAAATCAAAGCTTACAATTAACAGATAGCATAACGTATACGTTCCGTAATTATTATTATTATTATTATTATTATTATTATTATTATTATTTTAAATAAGCTGAGCAGGAACTGCTGAAAGCATCGCACAGCCAGTACCTGTCTGGGTTGTTACAAACTTTCAATAGTTCTTTTTGTCATCATTTGTCTTTAAAGTAAGTATCTTGCAACAGGACTTTTGTGGTTGCAAAGGCTGGCAATAAAATGTGATTATGTATGTCAGGCTCGATTATTGAATAGCTGTGCGGTAAATATTACCACATATTGCATTTTTTAAAATACTCCAAAAGGAGCCTACATATTATTAGCACAATCATTTGGATGGGTAAGATACAGAACAACATACGAGTACGGTTCTTAAGTAAAGAACCTTGCTTCCAAATCTTCCAGCTTGTGGTTACAAAAAACCCACATAAACAAATAGTCATCACATGGTATTTTGTTTGTCTTTTATGGTTTCAAAATGTTCGATGGCGGCTACAAAATCAAACTCGTTAATGGTTGGCCCGTCCACCGCAATTTTGACTACACTGGACAAGCCCTCGTCTTTCAGAGACCGTCCTCTGCTCTGTTTTAGCAGCTCCTTGACCCTGACAATCTTGTCAAATGGCATGGAATGCAGAGGCAATGCCAGAGCGATTGAAGCGAGGGTGGCGAAGTCAGGGAAGAGCTTCTGCATCTCCGAGTCAATGGAAACCAACTGGGTGCAAAGGTCGCTGAACGAGAGGTGGCTCAGGCTGACGATGATACGCTTGAAAAGGGAGAAGTCGTTTCTCGCCCTCTCGCGGCTTACCACCTCCCCATAGTGGCTCAACAGCAAGTTCAGCTCAGCATTCCCATAATTCCCAATGTCGTCCAATGCCTGTGCAGCGTAGCTCTTGGGGCTGAACAAAGCTGTGAAGGCCTGCACGATGTCCGTCATACCGACGGGAAACCTATCCTGTAGATTCTTGTACACGTGTAGCACGAAGGTTTCCTTAAAGTGGCCAAAGTTTAGCCAATGCACTTTGGAACAGTGGGTCATCTCCACCCCTTTGTAGTAGAAGCGGCTCTCTGTTTCAATGTCCTCCCTGGGGTGCTCGTTCAAGTCCCGGAGGAATTCCTGAAAGTGTTGACCGTTCGAGGTCTTCTGCGTCTTCAGGGAGGCCAGGGCTGCCGTGACGGCCGGCCTGAACACGGAAAGATCCAGATCCTCTGTCTGGAAGAACCGGTTCAGTTTCTGGAGAACGGGAAGAACATCCAGCAGCGTCTTTGTGAACGCCACAAAGTAGAATTTCTTTAGTTCCTCGCAAAGCCCCAAGGCTACGGGAGACTCCCTTGCTTCCCCTTCCAGAAGCAACACCAACGTTGGCCATAAGAAGTTGACGGCTTCCACTGCCGGCAAAATAGAGGTCCATTGAATGCGCTGAGGCCCAGATAGGTCTATCTCACATGACTTTAGGACCGCCTGTAATTCCTGTAAGCTGTTATTCTCATCCTCAAAACTGGAGTAAAGTCTATAAACAGCATCGACGATGCCTTCGTATTTCCTAAGATAGTCAATGCCGATGAGACAATCAGCCAGACCCAGCAAGCCTTTATGAGACAGACAGTGGACCTGTTTTAAAAGTGGGCACGCAGGCTTCAGTTTGGCATCAACATCACTGATCTGGTCAGCCATCAGAAAAGAACCATCCGTTGCAAGCCAAACTACTTTGGACAGAGGAACGCTAAAGCTGTTCATGAGCTCAATTATTTGATCTGCCACAGTCACAGCAGCTCCATCAGGCATCACAAAGCTGCCCAAATATATTACAGATGTTTGTCTGTCATATGGGGGCATTGTGGTGGCAAACACTACAAGGTTTTTGTTTTCCAAATCGTCAATGGTTCCATTCACAATAAACCCGATAAACGGGGAATCGGCCATTTTACGTCTATCTTCATCATGAAGAACTTTCACAATTGCCTCCTATATTAATTAAACAAAACAAAAAAAATACAGTAAATTAATTTGGAAATGAAAGCATCAGTGTTTACACAATATCAAAAGCACACAACGACTGTAAGGAGGTGTTTCTGATATGTCAGCACTAAAAAGCAAATGAAACAGGTATCTAAAGAATTGTGTTTACAAACAGTGTTTACATCTGTGAAATGTCACATTTCCTCTACTAACTGTCCATTCCCAACCCTGTATCTTGACCACAAAAAATAGGGGGCCTGGCGTCTTCTAAAATAATAAAGAACTAGTGGATAATTGTTTTAGAAAAAGTATCAAAAATAGCCGGGTGGCAAAGGTTTCTGGCAGCCACTGTTTTGTTGAAAAAAAAAAAAAAAAGATACAAATGGTGATGCAGTGCTGGGAGTAAACAGTCGGTGGCAGCAGAGAGAAGGGGCTTTCACATGTGACAAGCATTTATTACAGGCTCTTGAAAATTAATTCAGCTGCCCTTTGGTGAGCAAATGGAACTGAAACATTGTTATCTTTACCAGGCTAGCACACAGCAGTGGACAACTTCAAGAAGGAAAGTTAATAATGTTTGGATAGCTCTTCCTAAAAGTGGGTGCTAAGTATACTCATTAAATCAAAACTCATACTACTACGGGAAAACAGGATGAACTATATTCAAGCTAAAAGTGCCTTAAAAAAAATCTTAGTGTGATTCTATATGATTATCAACCTTGTAACTACAGGAAGTAATGATCAGCTCAGGTCAGAGCCAGCCATTCTTACAAGTATTGGTTCAGGTTACCTGCCTAATATATGCGACTAGGCATTGCACGCAGGTCCATTAAAAACACTGCATCAACAATGTGCACGTTTCTGTTAAATAAAACAGGTATTAAACTAACCACACACCTGCATTTCCTTTACATTGCTTGCTGTATAATAATCATGGTGGTGTTCCCCAGTCAACAACGACTGGCAGAGGTTGAATTTTTGCAGTTCCAGTAACGACCCTAGTTTAACGTCTGGAATGTCTTCCTTGGCCATCCAGTAAACGGTGGTCAAGATGCCGATTTTGGCCGGGCTGACCTCTCTTCTGGTTGGCAGTTTGAGGTCTTCTTCCGTTGGCGTGGGCGGATCCCAAACCGGCTGCTCCCTGCAGGCTGCCAAGGCGTGCCGGTGGGCCCCGGAGGTCACGTGACGGAGGAGGGCATGGCGCTGAAAATTATCCGTGCCGACGGTGAAGGCGTTGTCTGCTTTGCCGTGCTTGTTCTTCACCAGCGCCTGTCGGCACACGAAGCAGAACATGAGCTTCAGCTCGTAGTCGAACTCCAGCCAGGGAAACTCCTTCTTCCACTGCTCGTTGAAGTAGCGCTTGCACTTCTTGTTGGAGTTTGAAGCCTCCCCAGCCGGCTTTTTCCCGGGGCGCGGCATAACTGTCCTTGTGGGGTGACAGTGGCGGGACCAAACGCTAGTTACCGGCACTGAACTGAAAATGTCTTCCCAGAAACAGTTACCGCATTCATCACTGCCCTGAAGTCTGTTACCACTTCATGATTAGACTGGGAAAAGGGAAAGAAACAAGGGTAAAGAAATTAGGGAATAAAATTAGGGGATAAAACTACAGTAATGTTCCTTCCATGAACACTAACTAAGCTGGAGGGGGCGGGGAGACTGGGATGAAACTAAAATGTATGGATGGCGGTCTTTGCCACCTTTTAAATCAAAGTTAAGACTACTAAACAGAAAACGCATCCATTATAAAAACGGCAGTTGTTTCTTTAAAACAGCAATCAGACAGAGAGACGCGATACGGTTTGCAAAGGAAATAACTTGTTTACTAAACATATTTTTTCAGTTAAGTGGAAAGTTTTAAACTCATTAGCTACGTATCTGAATCACTGCTGGCGATCTGACAAATTCAACACTGACTAATTCTGAATTTCAGCAGATAAAATAAATAATAAACAGAAAAAAAACACCTCTCTATTTTGGGTGTGTTCTATGTCATTAACCACAGGCATAACTGTGTGTACCCTTGTCACTACCCTTACTGTACTGTACATGTGAGTATTCTTAAAGCAGATGTTTTCTGAATGATTGAACATTCAGTACATCCCCAAATATGGTCTTAAAATACATATTCTTTAAGTCACTTTCAAGGTTACATTAAACATCACTCAGGCTGCCAAGCAAAATTTTACGTGTGCTTAAAAACATGGATGGATATCAAAGCAGAATCATATTCTTAATATATTAATTCTGGTTATGTTTCGATAAATATATAAATACTTAAGTCACCTAATAGTTTAGTTTTTTTCTCATAAATAGTTGGGAGAAGGTTGTATTCTGTGCAAAGGATATACTGTAGGCATTAGATGTATTTACTAGTTACTAGTAAGTGATACATTTTCTATTGTGTATATATATATATATATATATATATATATATATATATATATATATATATACATACATCTCTCTCTCTCTCTATATATATATATATATATTAGATAGATAGATAATTTGGGTGTCCACGAACTTTTGGAAAAATAAAATAATGTAAAAAATAATCTGTTAGTCTGAAATTATCTTAAATCTCATACAGGTTTTCAAATAAACTGTCAATTACGTCAGCACTGACAACTGATTTAAATGTATCATCCATCCCTGAGCCCGGTCTAGTAATCTACAATCTTCCACCTCTCAAACAGACAGAAGGGACAGGAATCTCTAGCCTAGGCGCTATATACTATACAGCACGTTTCTATTTTTAAAAACGAAACTTATTTTAAGAAAAAGTTGTCGCTGCTGTAAAATGAATAGTGCAGTTTTTTTTTATCACCTGCCAGCATATTTAATCTCTCTCTGCATTAAAACAAGCCGCAATATAGCTTTAACATTACGATGTCTTTCAGGGGGCTTTACAGTAGAAATCTAATTTAACAAAGTAGCACTTTTTTAATGTTATATCACCCCCATTATCGTATGCGCATGCATGCCACAAGCAAAACAATATGTAATCTGCTTTAAAATGTACTGCACGTAGTTCTTACAGAATACATAGTTATTAAGGCGTTTTAACCGCAGTACCTCTTTGCTGTGCCTATCTGAATACACATTATTAAGCAGAAAATAGACAAACTTTTGGAAACAAAGCTTTGTATGTACAACACCGTTACTGTGTTATGCTGGAAGCGGCCATCTTTAGTTTTCATTTCCTGTCCATGCAAGGAGCAAGCAGTTTTGAATTAGAGGCTGTGCCGAGAAGTGGCGGCCACTAGCGGGGAACACTGGTATGTTTCCCCCCCAGACAGGCTGATTGGGAGCTAGCCAGGTCACGCAAAGTTTACAGCGTTATGTGGCGGAATAAAAAACTCGAATTCAGCAAAATGAAAAAATAATATTTTTTTTTCTGGGTCGTTTTATCTCAAGACATCCCCTATAAAGGTTTACCACAGTGAATTTGCACGTTAATTTGGCATTTTCCCCTTGCTTTTCCATTGGTTATACTATTACCAAAGATTTCAATGGTAGCGACTGCAGATGGACCCATATTCCACATATTGCAATTACAATCCCTTTTAAAGTACATATTTCTTATTATTACTGCCGTAGTATTGCGCGAAACTAAGCAGCAGTGACTTCAAATACTGCGTTATTTATGCTTCTATTTATATTGCAGTAAGGCTGAATAAATAAATACATAAAAAAAAAACTATTTAAATTAAGCCCCTTTCCGTTTCACCACTACGTTTTTCCATTTCAATTCCCAAGCACTATCAGAAGCCTCTGTCTGTCTCATTAAGCTGATCTCTTCTCTAGCCATCAGCGATGTGACAATGAAAATTAAGCTGCTTCCATACTGAAAACTGCAAAACGGCATTGTAAGGGACAAAGGGCACAAGGACAGCGCTGGTCTGCTATACTTACTGTAGTCCTGCTTTATGCAACCTAAAACAACATGATATACACACAAGTACGTTTGAAAAAAAAAAAACACAAGAAGCTTCATTATAGATGGATACACTTAATATTGCTTACTTCATTAAGTACCAAATTCATTTTCTTTAAAAAAAAAAAAATCAGAACAGAAGCTGTATTTGTGTAATTTGATTTGTTTTACTTAACATTTGCGGTTAACAAAATTAGAGTACGTTTGCGTAAAAATATACCAGCTAAAGAGGAAATGTAAATAGCAAGCAGATGCCGGTTAAAAAGTCTCCAAAAAAACACAAAAGTAGTCAGACAATGACAAATGATGCATCTGCTAAACAACATATTTTTTTATTAGGCACGATAAAAAAAAAAAAAAAAACAGTCTGTGTTAGATTTAGCCCATCTGAGCTGGTAGCTTAATTCTTAATTGCTGGTAAGTTTAATAAAAAACCATCAGCTTATGATAAGCCACCCACCCTCTGCTTCTCAAGTAATTTTGGACCCTTTTCAGCAAAGAGATAATACTAACTATCTTCATTTTAGCTGCTGTGAGGAGTCCTTGCTGTGGAATTCTCAAATGCAGTTTGTCGGTCGTCTCAATAAGAAAATGCAAGGTCTACTTAAAATCCGCAATTGCGAATCTCACCAAACGCAGACAACAAACAACCTGCACATTCTGAGATAAGAATGGATCGTACCTTCTTTGTGTGCAGGATAACTCTGTGTCTTATTCACATACTGTCCTCATCCTCTTGGGACAATGATAGCGGGTTGGATACTCTACATATATCTAGTTTAATAAATATCTAGAGAACCAGTTATCAAATTGAGATTGAGACTGATAATCTGGGGATATAAGGAGATGTCTGTCTTTACAAACAGCATGTGCAAATGTCTCACATACTGTACATGCAGGTCAAGTAATCTATCTTGTCAAGGTTCTGGTAACTCTAGCAATGTATTTAAAGAGGAAGTATTGGGGTTCCGAAAAAAAGAAACAAGTACCAGGGGTCACAAGTGGAGATTAGATAAAGGGGCATTCAGAACAGAAAATAGGAGGCACTTTTTTACACAGAGAATTGTGGAAGTCTGGAACCAGCTCCCCAGTAATGTTATTGAAGCTGACACCCTGGGATACTTCAAGAAGCTGCTTGATGAGATTCTGGGATCAATAAGCTACTAACAACCAAATGAGCAAGATGGGCCGAATGGCCTCCTCTCGTTTGTAAACTTTCTTATGTTCTTCTTATGTTCTTATGATCCCTGATGTGGTATGGAACAGAAAAGCCAGAGTACTTGTTGTCATGTTTTGTTTTTTTTAATCGCTTTTACTGCAGTGATTTAGAGGACAGATCTCAAACCCCAGTGCACTAGAGTGGCCAATTTGAAAGAAGCTTTGAAACAGATTTTAAAGCTACGACTGCAAAAGGTTGTCAAAATGTTAACAATGAAAAAAAAATGACAGGTACGTTATTTAAACAGTTAGAGCAACACATGGAAACATGTAACACTATATTTTTCAGAGCCCCGCTTACTCTTTCTTTAAAGTCATACACTACTAACATACTTGTTACTCCTGGTAACAGAGAATCTGTAATGGACTGCAATTTAAGATAATCTAATGTAACACAAATTGAATATAGGAACCCTAAGACTGTTCTCCCTTCAGTGTGTTCTTTGTGCACAATATTCACATATGAAACATTGTGGTATCCACAAAGAACATCCATTGCATACTGATTTGATAGTTTTTCGAACACTAAGCAATGCAAAAAAAAAAAAAAAAAAGCTTAACTATTGATCCTGTCGTTCATAATGAGATATTGAAGATTTCATTTTAGTGATTTGGCTGGGCACCTTCTGAACCCCACACTGCGATATATAAAAAAAAAAATACTGTTTTACAAAATTCCAAGCTTGCAACGAGGCTCTCGTTGACATACCAACCTTCATGCACAATCACGCATGTAACATTTAACATATCACTTGCTTGGAGCTCAGATGACTGTGCCTTCATTAAACACGGGTTTACGATCCAGTGACATATGCCCTATCGCAATGTCGTATGGTTTTTCAAAACACATTCCCTCCAAGCTGTTTCAAAGACGTGCCTTAAATCTATAAACTCCAGCGAAGAGAAAACAGAATGCTAAAACCCTGTCATTGACAACATTCTGAGACTCTCAGTCTAGGCACATTGTCACGCCTTTTTAATTTAGCGGCACTGGCGACCTTTTCAGGTCAGATTGAGTTGACAAACTTGACAGGCTCAAAAGTACCGCTAGAATCTTGTGAAAGGTTACAAGTTGCTCAGCAGTTGAGCTGTGAAGGGATATTGCTTGCCAGATTGAATGTGGAGCAACGGTTCTTCCGGCTAAGCATCAATGAGACAGTGACTGGCATTTACGGAAACCTTTTCCTGAGTTTATCAGCTTGCGAGGAAAGGGCATCCACATGGTTCACTAACCGCTTGGAAAAAAGTGAGTTTAATCAACATTTTCAGTGTGACCAGCATCTGGTAGACTACAGGGCTCATAGACTTGGTAAAGCTACCAAAGATAATTTATTTTGAAAAGTTAAGTGCCCCAACATAAATACAAAATTATTTAGGATGTTTTGGACATAAGAGTCCTTCATCAGCTAAAATGCTACAGAGTCCAGTGAATTGTTTTTAAGAATTCATTTCAAATATATAGTAATAAATTCCATAATAATAAATAAATACATTCAGAAATTATTCACTGAGCACCACAGTTGGTCCGCGTGTGGCCTGTCCTGTTAACACTATCAGGGATTTCTTAAAGGTTGCTGTGAAGGATGAATGCTCTTTTGAAAATGCCACTGCAGATCATTACAGAATATTGCTGCCCGATTGGAGCTCCGAGCAGAGCTATTGACCATAAAAGACATGGATTTGGAGAGAAGAATCCAGCGGAGTACATGCTGAGGTGCAGAGCAGGAGAAGAAATGCTTTCTGATTACCTTGCACCCCCCCACCCCCCCCCCCCTGAGCAAAAACTACCCCTCCGCTAATAGAAATGGAAACTCTGAATCAAATCTGCGATCTCCATATCCTGTGCAATACACTTGACATTAATGACTCCTGCAAGTCCTAAATACTGGGACAAGGGGGAATGGACTATATGGTATTTATAACATCTTCATGCATGTGAGGCCATTTCTATTTTTACTGGTGTAAATGACAAGGCTTCCACCTCATTAGAAAAGCACAGATACAGCCGCATTTCCACACGTACGCGCAGACGGAAGACCTGCGTCGATGATGGGACTTGTGGTGAATGTTTGTCCTGGCCATTATATTGTAGCAATCTCGGTTAACGCAGGCAGGCGCATCACACAGGGTGAGGCAATCCACACACAGGTGGAGGGCGGGCGCGAACCCGGGTCCTCTCGCACTATAGCGCCGATACCGCTGTACAAAAGAGCCGGCTCCATTGCAAGGAGCGTATATCGAGCTTATGTCTTCGTGTGTGATTACGTCACCTACCAGTCCTGCTGCTGCCTTCCCCCGTGCACGCTACAATATCATTACCGGAAGAGCTAAACAAAAACCTGTATTGGAGCAGGTCTGCTTTCTAGACAAAGAAAATTAGATATATCAGGCTTTATTTATAATCTCAAAATGGAAAAATAATACCACGTGGGATCTTTCTGTTATAGACACACGATTAAATCCTGCTGCATTTCAGCTTTTGGTTAGAAAACAGGACTCTATACCTTCGGACCAACATGGTGGAGGGATGGACTATAGTGATCTATTGAAAAGTTAAACTATGAGGGGCAGTAAAAAGGGGACTGATGCTAGTTCGGAGAAAGCAAATGGATTTTAAAACCCGAGTTACCGTACAAACCCAGTTGAAACAAATCCACATTTTGATAGCGAAGAAGCTGCCTGTAACCCACCCGAAGCCTCATTGTGAACACCTAATCCTATCCCTATGGAATTACTATATCACTGGCTGTGCAAGCACTCTTTTAAATAGGAAACTCGTTTAAGCACAGCTCTGCTCAAGGCATATAACAGTGCCTTGGGCTGTATTTGTTTCATGGTAAAAAATGTATTATTTCATGGCATTGCATGGTCTAAAAATAGGTATTTCAAGATATTTCACCGTTGAACACAATGTTTTATGGAAGGAGAATAAAATAGTGTTGATCATTTTCTTTAGAGTTCTTATGCAACAAATGTTCCTAAATATGTAAATGCTTACCTGAAAAACAGTCAATGCTAAATTGTAGAATATTTAAATTTTAAAGACATTCTATTTCACCATCAGTGAATTATCAAACAAAATAAAAACATAGATACATGTAAAAATAACAACAGACACAGGAAAAGTCCTCTTCTTGTTCTGGACAGAGCGATCTTTTGCAGAAATATTTCCGATTCTTGATGCAGCCAGTGCCTTTTTGCTAAAGAAATTGTGCAGCTCTATGCAGAGTTCAATCATTTACCGGAAGCAAACTAAACTGGCTGCCAGGTTCCTAGATGCAGTGTAGCAGGTAGTTTGTCAGTAAGGCAAACATTTGCTGTATTTATTTTTAAGTGATAAAAAAATATGTATATTTATGCTATTCTTTCACAAATGATCACTTTCACAGGGAACTGCATAATACACGGCAGTGGGTCAATTTCACAAAACCGTGAAATCTGTGAAAATACAAATACAGCCTTAACTATGACATCTGATCTCTCATCATTTCCAAATAATCTGCACCTAAATCAGGGTAGTGCAATTACATGACAACACTGAGGACAGTGTTGAACAGAGCACAAAATGCCAGAAGTGTTAAAGTTCACAAGCAAACCTATTAGTTAAGATTACCTCTCATCAAGTGGTCTGTAATATGTTTGCATCTGTGGAGCTCTCTGTGTTTGTATATACTGTGAAACAGGCTCCTATTTAATAACTTATAACAGAAAAGTGTCTGTGTGGCTCTGGGCTTTTAAAATGAACCTGTCACCGCAGGGATTGCTGTTGAATAAGACATTTATGTACATATGCATTAGGTAGGGTACTGACCCACCCCCAACTTAAACACAAAGTATGTTCAATATATATATATATATATATATATATATATATATATATATATATATATATATATATATATATATCGAGCATCAAAAGAAATCACTATTATAACACATTTATTTTCGAAAAAAATAAGGTATATAAATGATGGACATTGACGAAATGTTTCTGGTTTCTTCTTAATCACTCGATCATTCATCCTTGACCATGACACGCTTGAGTGACTATGACTGAAGCATATGCTTAATCACCTAATTAGTGAGACAGTTGATTGGACACTGGATATGGAGCAATTTCAGCCGTTGAATTGCAAGCTTGAATAAAAGCAATATAGAAAATCACAGAATAAAAAACGATATGCCACGTCTGTCAAGAGAGCAGCACCTTCGTGCAATCGGCATGTTGGAGGCTGGACTAGGGCATCATACTGTGGCTCGCCGTCTTGGGTGCTCACAGCCAGCAATTTCAAACCTGGCGAGACTGTATAACCAGACACACTCTGTCAATGACAGGCCACGAACTGGGAGACCAAGAGTCAGAACACCTGCCCAAGATCGACTGATCATTTTGCAGCATCTTTGTGATGGCAATTGTTAATCAGCACAATAAAAAGTCACTGCACCTGCTCTAAAACAGAGTTTGTCATTTTTCGATCACATCTAGTGAATTTTATCCAAATATAAGTGATAAGCTTCTTTTGATGCTCAAATATAAGTGATGCTCAGTGTATATTCTTTACTGGTATGCATCTGATACCTTCTATAACTTTTCTGCAAATGTATCTGCATTGTAGTCCCTTTAAAACCACTGTACTGTATATGTATGCTGTCGTAAAATCTGTACAAAACTTGGTGTGGTACCAGAATTGTGGCACCATTGGTATGTCAAAACATGAAAGCAACTGCGGTAATGTTCTACCAATGGCACATCATGCATATCATCATTTCCCTTAGTACTTGCCTCTGTAATCCTCAGTACATTGCCATTGAAGGTGCTTTGGAAAGGGAAGCTGAGAAACACACACTCTGAGACTCAAGAGTCGAGAATGAACGCCTTGCTTGACTGGTGCTGATTTTAGAAAGGCACTTGTTGTGAAGAAGGTGACTTACATTCCACTTTCAACAAAGATGACAGAGGGGGCCCCTAGAACATCTCAGGTCCATGACTACAATAAAAATAACAACTTGGATCCATAAAATCTCTTTCCTTACGCTACTGCCGTTAGGCACTACCGAGTGACAAAATCCAGCGTGGACAGAGCCAGGGGTCTTACCCAATTGGCTTGTTACCACCTGTTTTCTAATGTCTGTCTTACACAGGGCTAAAAGTGAAGCCTGTACTGTAAACAAGAATGGAAAAAATAGGGCAGCAGTGTGGAGTAGTGGTTAGGGCTCTGGACTCCTGACCAGAGGGTCATGGGTTCAATCCCAGATGGGGGACACTGCTGCTGTACCCTTGAGCAAGGTACTTTACCTAGAAAGCTCCAGTAAAAACCCAACTGTATAAATGGGTAATTGTATGTAAAAAAAGAATGTAATTGTATGTAAAAATAATGTGATATCTTGTAACAATTGTAAGTCGCCCTGGATAAGGGCATCTGCTAAGAAATAAATAATAAGAAGAAAGTTCCATTTTCAGACACACCACTCGCACATTTAGTTACAACGGTGTAGTGGCCCATACAGCTGAGGAATTGGAGAAGGAATGTTTTTTTTCCTTTCATACGATGAGACAGCCCCGACCCAGCTAAAGAGAGAAACCAGAGAGGCAGCCAGTCAAACTCATCTTCAGCCTGTCACAATGACAGATGACATCAGCCCATCTGAGCCTTGCAACTTCATACATACATAGCGCCTAACCTGCCTTGACGGAGCCTTGAGACGAAACCTTGACGGGATTTTTTCAAATTCCCAGCTAAGTGTTATCAGAAGTGCTGTGCGGAGTTCCGAAGAAGAAAAAAAAAAATCAAATAAATGTCTTGACTGTCGCTGATGTTTTCCATTTCATCTGATGCATCCCCTTATGGAAATCTATCACAGCGAAACTACAGGGTGTAGCTTGGTGAATCTGTGCAAGAACATACTGTGATGATCCTAATACTGATACCATTCAGCAGATTAATTTTCTTAAGGAAGCATCATAATGGTATTAACCCAGTACATACTGGTAATACATTGCAGTACTATGGTACCATATCGGTACGCTACTGTAGCAACACCACTGTGCAGTATTTGTTTCATTGTATTGTCTTTGCTGGTAATGCAGTAGTTTGCTAACGGTGTTACAATGGTATCCAAATGGTAAATTTGGAATGTTTCTGCAAGAGCATGCTTATGGCACAAGTACATATGAACCAAGAGAAAAAAAAAACAGCAACAACCAGAAAAACGTGAAATATTTGGAACCAGCTTTGAAAAACGATAATCTTCACCCTCATAAAAGCTATGTTTGATTGTTGACATTGTGTGGGTTTGGTGCTCTTCTGAAAACGGGCACTGTATAGAGGCTGGTAGAGCACAGATACAGTTGGCAAATTCATAACGGCAGGAGGAACATTTGAATCAGCTCTGTAAAAGAAAACAAAAAATGGGAAGGGATTCCATGCATTTTTTGGCAATCTTTACAAAAACATTCAATTAAAAAGACTTGAATGGGTAAGTGCTGGGGGCCCGCGTTTAAACAGCTATGGCGCAGTTCAGGACTGGAGGTATCGTCCAGTTGTTGAAGGTAATCAACAGACTGTCTGGCTCGTAGTGTTTGCCTGTGATGCTCGGGTAGCTAAGGAAACAAGCCTCAGCTGTCCCCCATCGCCTTTCATATAAAGCCTATAATTTATCATAGGTGTCACAATGCAATGTAGAAAACAGAGTGGGAGTTGCACTTGCTGGAGTCAATGATGTAGTGGTCTTTGGAAGAACAATAGTTACTGGTCTGAAGCTGGTCAGAGTTGGTAGTTGTGCTGGTTTTCAGATGGTTCCTTAATGCCTTAATTATTTACTGAATTCTATAACCAGTTTACTGTTGTACACAGTGGCTTCAATCTAGAGGATGGGGTCACTATTAGGAACACTGCTGTTTAGATGCAGATGTTAGCCTGATGACAGATATGGGAAGATGACAGCTGGAGTGGACACCAAGCATTAATCTATTTGCACAGTAACCCTAATTATGAATACAGTGACCAAACTGTTGTTCACAAACTTCACAAAATACTGAAGGCACTACTGAGGGCCTGGCCACTAAACTAAGGATGCCGCAATGGCCTGAGATATTTGAGTAAACCTGTATTTATAGGAGAGTCTAACTGAAGAGAATTATGGACAGGTGGGTATTTTTGTTTCAAATACTTACTCAAGCAGGATTCATTAATGCAGAATAGCAGGTCTCATTTATTTTTATTGTTGTTGAAAAAAAAACACATTATAATATGTATGTCTTCTCTGTTTTTTTTGTTTTTTATGGACTTCAGCAATTATTGTATGAGGGGTTTTATCGTTTTCCAAGTAATCAAGGGAAATTGAGTGGAACCTTTGCAAAAGATTAGTTCGTCCTCAGTGGAGTGCTGTGTCACAAAAGCTTCCAAGTTTTTTTTTTCATCTTCTATTTTTCAGGTTCCGTCTTCCTAGGTGATTAATCTCAGTGCCACTTGTAATAAGCGTCTCCTTCTGAAGCCACAACAGCAGCTCTCCAAAAGTAACGCTTTGGCGTTAGAGTCGGACACTTCCTCACAGAGAAACAAACATCTCCAGCAAACATGGGCAAACTGTGACAGACCCCCCCCCCCCCTCCGGCTTCAACCTTTATACTTATCCTTTTTATCCTTTTTTTTGACCAGTGCAGTATTTATGTAGTATTACTATAGCGTTAAAGATGCAGGAGGCTTCAAGTTTCAAGTGTCGATGAAACTTAACTACAGCAGAATTATGTGTCAGCTTTTTCATGTTCTTATTTCATTTTTTATGTTTTACTTCTACACAATAATATTAGTTTGGCGCACTGAATTTGACACCGTATTTGTGAAATCAGTACTAAAGCTGAGCTACTGCTGTACCATTAAAACGTTTAAATAATGCGCTCTGGATAGTCTGCAGGACTATAGTGTCATTAGTATTGTATTATTATTATTTTTTTTGTATTTCCTTTTAAAATAACTTTATCAATTGAGATATGACTTTAAAATGTAGTACAGAACTACAAGGCACTGAAATCAGTATCATGCTAGTTTAAATCATTTTATTGTGACTTAAAAGCTGAATACAGAAAGGTTAAATACAGGGGCAACTGTTATGCTTGTTGTAATATAAGCTAGTGAATACAAGAACTGACAATTATAACGTGCGTGGGTGTGCGTGTTTTTCTTAATTGAAAATTCCACCGACTAGGAAAAATCTTGTTACACTCCTTAAATGATTCTAGTGCTGTGTTGTTGTTGGGTCAATTTAACATTACCAGATGTCAGTATGGGGCCTTATAATTAATTCGTTTACAGTACTCTGTGGTAATCCCTTTGTAGTGCAATGTTTATTGCCTGTGTATCTTAACTTCAACCTGACCCATCTAACAAAAGAACCCTCCCGCCCCTATTGGAAATAACCACGTAACATTAAAAGAATGGTAACCTTTTCGGCCAGATGTAGTTAATCCTTTATTTATTTATTTATTTATTTATTTATTTGAGTTTATTTTTATTTAGAGTGCCCAATTATTTTACCCCTGCTTTTCTTCCCAGTTTAGATTGTACAATTATTTTTCCCTCATTACAGCAATTCCCCCCGCACAGCTCAGGAGAACTGAAGGTTCAGCGAGCGTCCTCTGATCCCACGACTGAGCCAGCTTCCTTTTTCTACACCCAGGAACTCGAGAGCGGATGTCAGCGAGCTACCGGCCTCTGGAGGACAAAGGCCAGCCCTGCAGGTGTCCGCTCTGAGCTCGCTGGGCGCCAGTAGTTTCCGCTGTAGCACGATGAGGAGAAACAGTCCCTGCCGGTTTTGTCTCCCTAACCCGTGGGAGCTCCAGAGCCAATGCAACACTCCCTCCAGAAATCCCACAGATGTAGTTAATCTTGAGCATCTATAAACAGGGTGCAAAGAACCTTGACACATTTATTAACAATCTAACTCGTGACGGTATTTAGATCCGTCATTATTTACCCCAATTGAATAGACCCCTACTGTCTTTAGTAACTGGAGCTATTTATAAAATAAACGCTGTACAATAATCACGTTATTAGTGTAACAATGTATCACATCATAAGATTACAATATGCCCCATTTACAATGAAGCCATTTTCTAGAAAATCATTCTGATTGCGAGATAATGATGTGGGTATGTGAGGCGCACTGTGTCACTTCTTATTTTTAATCTGGAACACCGTTTTATCTAGTAGATGACCTGCAGGCTACAGCTGGCATTATTCACTACCACGCACAGCAGCTGTGAGACAGAATTCGAATTGGAACACAGATTAATTAGATAAAACACAAAATACAACAAAAACTAGATGTCAGTTTGGGTGGATATCTGAGAGAAGACAAGCTTGCTCTTGTCACAGTCGTTAGTCGTTTCAGTTAAATCGCTTTCCTATTAAAAGTAACTGCTATAGTAGCGGCTGTAGTAACAACATCATGCAAAACTCGTCATACAAGAGCCACATATTCAACTGGAATCAGAGGACATCACATTCTAAAGACTGGGTTGTTTAGGGTGACTGTATATATTTAGTACAGTAAGACAATCCCTATTGATTTAAGAATCTGAAACAAAAGCAGACATATATATTTTTTCCAATGGCTTTATCCTAATAATTTAGCTATAGGATAACTAAGCCTGCCTTCAAAAGAAACCGACGAAAATAAAATACATGTTAGAAGATAGGGGACCTAATCTGTTTGGGAATACAGTGGGGAAGCAATCCTAGTGCCGGCTTCCCTAGACTGCTTTCTGAATATGATTTTCATTTTTTTTTTTTTTAATCCAAAGATTCTTCAAAGACGCTCAGCGAGTTAGACCCTCTCTGTGTACAGTTCTGAGGGATTAGCACCATCAGATTCCCTTTGTCTCAGATTAACGTTGAGAATCCTATCCATGCCTTTCACAGCATTCAAGAGAGCACAGGGACTGACATTCTACAGGAGGCAGTGGTTAAAGTCCAGGGCTTGTAACCAGAAGGTCACCGGTTCAAATCCCACCTCTGCCACTGATGGGCACTGGTTCAAATCCCACCTCAGTTGTTGTTAGGTGCTTCGGTTTATTTTGAACACAGCACTTTGACGTGAGTGCTTTTGTAAATGTACCGACTTCATCAACAATGCCCATAGAACAGTGTGTTACTAGAAGGGTGCAGCAACTCGTTACTCACAATTGTCTTTAGGAAGTATTTATCAGTAGGTATTCAATAAATCCATTCACTACCGTGTTGATTTAAAAAGATGAAAATGTGTCCTCCCTCACCTTTACAATTGAGTACCAATCAATGGTAATTGACTTCTGGATTGGAAGAATATTTTCCTCTCATTTGGGGCGCTGACATTTTTCACTGGGGCTGTAAACTGACTCCCAGAATAGGCATGCTTCTGCTAGTTCTTGAATCCACAAGCCACTCAGTATCTCATGTAGCTTTTCACTTGATTCTCTCATCCTCATCTTTGAAATATTGCAAGCATGCTGAGAAGTTTCACACTCCGAAGCGAGAAGGATGAGCCTGAAAACCTTCCAAGCAAACAAACTCAATCTGTCTACATAACTTTGCGAGAAGCCCATTTTGTGACTGTCAGTTTCACAGACCTTTGCCTGATAATAAACAACGGCAAAGTTCAAACTAGCAAACAGATAACAAAAACTGGATCTCGTGTATCCTTTTAAGCCACAGAACGCACAAATGCTAAATTCCCAAACAACAGAACAGATCTTTCTCCAATTTAAAACCGCAAACAGATCATTTTAGACTTTTAAAGATTCGATGTTGAGATCCCATTAATATTCTATGTGACCTTTTGGGGTGGACGACAGGTGGGGGGGGAGGGGGGGGGGGGGAATAGGGGTCTTGTTAATTGTGAAGATGTGAAGCCCCAGATGTTCTGAGACACATCACAGCGCATGTTAAATAAATGATGCTCAATACAAGAACTCTCTCTCACATTCTTGAAACAACCATGTAAAAGAACCACAAAACTGGCTTAAGTTTGGCTTAAAAATATCTGCGATTTCCTGTTTATCTTGAACAAAGAACCAAATATACTAGAGAGATCGTTTTCTTTTTGAAAACAAAAACCACAATACATGTTCTGTCAGACAAATACTGATGGTAAAGTGTGGAACAAACCTGCATGATGGATTCAAACCACATAGCTAGCCTTTTGTCCCTGAGTTGTAAACAGTTTGTCTTCCAGCTATATATTCTTTGGGTACTTCTAGTTGTGCTATTGTGATGTATAGTAGTGTGCACATTTATTAGAGCACCTCCAGTAATTTATATGTCTGCCTGCAAGAAAACCTCTGGGTGTGAGAATTTCAATTTCCGGTCAGTAATCAGTGATATAGAAACAATAGGCACTCGTGTGAAAATGTTAGACCACTTTGTGCTTTAATTAGGCATCTTAAACAACTTCTAAAAAGTCTCATGCATGTTATCATTTGTGGCAATGTGTTCCTTTTCTCTTACTATTTTAAATCAATTGCACGTGTAAAAATAATGTGATATCTGTGTAATGTATAATGTGAAATAATGTGATATCTTGTAACAATTGTAAGTCGCCCTGGATAAGGGTGTCTGCTAAGAAATAAATAATAATAATAATAATAATAATAATAATAATAATAATAATAATAATAATAATAATAAAGTCGTCAATTCAATTAGACAATCACTAATTTGCCTATTTTGACAGTCTTCCAAGATTTTCAGTTCCAGTGGTTTGATTTCATATGCACAACAAATCCAAACTGCAGAAGTAATGGGATGTTCTAATACAAACTAGGGGGGGTATCTCATATAAACAGTGGCAGACCCTAATACCACCACAGTTAAATGTATAAAGCCAGATTTTTCTGGGAATTCTTTTTTTCAGTACATATTTTTTAATTAAATGTAGTAATGTTTACAACCAAAAAATCAACCCAGGAAGCATAAGATAAAATAAGCTGTACATATCTATATATCACAAGATTTTATACACACTGTATACCGCATTTACTCGAATTTAAGTCGCAATACTATAATATTACCAGTATAGTATTTGTTGAAATGATCAAAATGAACAATCATTTATTTATCTATCTTTCTTTCTCTATCTGGAGGAGCACAAGAAACAGGAACACTAAGGTATGTACTGCTTAATGGCGGATTCTCCATGGCTCTCTGATTCTCTGACTTACTCGCTGTTATTATGGTCTGTGCCTGGTTTAACTACGGGAACCCCACTAGTGTAAACTCCAAAGTCCACTCAAACCTAAAGTGATCTAAACATGTCTGTCTTGCACTGATTTTGCTTGCGAACGTGACAGAGTCACGTTGACCAAATTAAACAAACGAGGACAATAAAGCAGAATGAAATAAAGTCCAAGGTAATCTACCCTTTCCTAGCTGCTCTACATATTTTCTTTTCCCATTTGCATTTGTAATACAGTAGGTGACGTACTCTGATACATTAATATACAGTAATACAGTGTTCCCTGCTGGCACCTAGAAATTAAAAAGTAATTTGACTGTTAATTATTGTGTTTTTTTCATTAAATGTGACTTGCATTCAGGGTGTGCGACTTGAATTCAGGGGCGACTTAAATTCGAGTAAACATCTCATTTGAAATTTTAAATGGTCTATTTGCACAGCTATATGTATCACTGGACTCCCCCACCCCCCACCCCACCCTACCCTGCTAACAAATATTTAAATAGACATTTCATTCATCACATCTCAAGGGTTCTCGAAGCTCGTCGCCAAAGGCAAAAGAAATTCAAATAAATAAAGTTCAGAGTGGAGGGGCTGTTACTGTTACCTCTGCATATTTTTTTTATTTATGTATTTGAAAAAAACTAGCCATAAAAAATACTGCGGTACTGGCAGTACCCTAAACAAAAACAAATGCTTAAACTAGAAGACATTGATGCAGATTCTAGATGAAAAGCGTGTCCAACGATTTTCACCTGCCCGTGTGAAACAGGTCATACATCTTAGTTAAATCTTGCTAACGACACAACAAGCAAGGATAAAAGGTGTTTTTGCCACAGATAATAATGTAAATGACTGAATCCACATTTGTAGCAATTGGAAATGTTGTGTCTAAATCAAGTTGGCTGTAAAGGCATACGGTGCCTAAAACAGAAGATGTGCATGTAGCTACCACAGCAAACTTAGATTAATCATTCTTTTGGGGTAATCTACAGTGCCACTGCAATCAAATGATCTTCAATGGCAATGCAGTGGCTCTACGAGCACAAAGACCTGGTTCAGTTATAAAGAAGTGTGCCGTTGGTAAAATGGTACAGCAGTGCTAACATTTTTGCATTCTGACATGCCAAGGAATAGTATGAATAGTGATGCACTGCTGCTAAGGATTCTGTCCCCGGTGGGTGGGATGAGATGAGGTTAAAGGATCTTAAACCACAAATGCAGACGATCCCGGCTCTTTTGCATTGTGGTTAAGACGCTTGCTTGTGGTGCGCCACTTCGCACCCAGCCTCCGCCTTGTTACATGCGCCACAGAAGATTTAGAATTTTTTTTTAATACTGAGAAATATGAATATACTCGTGGGCTGTATATTTAATACATGGCTGAGTGCTCTAGTAAGTTTATTGCAGTCATGGGGCATTTACCACCATGCTCATTATTATATCCAGCGTGGGAGGTGTGAGTGTTCTAGTATTATGAACCTCACCTCCAATACCAAACAAACTATCAATTTCTCTGCAGCACCAAGCAGAAAGCCCACTGAAGTCACAAGCTATTAATTTCCTATGTAGCGGTGCAGTGCAATGAGTCATACCCAGGAGGGCCCAACCAGCGTACCATCTTGGTACAGCACAACATAGAAGAGGATGAGATCTTGACCAGGTTTTGTAACTGTGAGTGTTTGTCGGCTCCATCAAAACAGACTGGCGCTACATCGCAAAAAATCAACTGTGGTGCGTAGGATTAAAAAATATATAAAAAATAAATAAAATTAAAGGAAACCCAGCAACTCATTTTTTAAAAAAACAACGTGTTTCGGTTTAGCATTGCCTTCATCAAGGTACCAGAAATCTTCAGAAATTAGCGAGTTTTGCCTTAAGATCTGTGACATGGAATACAAATTAACCAACTTACAAAACCCTCCCTTACAGTTAAAGTAGGTAAATAAAGAGGGAAATCAATTATAGGACAGTGCATGCGAGTTTAAAGATTGGCAAATGAATGGTCCAGTGTAGGAGAGTGTATGAAAATTTATAAAAAATCTTTGCAAATGCATGGCAGAGTACATGCGGTGAATGGAAAAGTGATGATTAAACATTATTTAGGCCAAAATGTGGTTGAATTAAAAGCACAGTCAAGCAAAGACAACCCTTACAGAAAACTTTGAGACACAACACTGGGATACCACAGTAACACCAGCGAATTCCCAAAAATACATGAACCACTAGCCGACCACAGCATAACCGGCAATGGTAACACTATGAGGTTGGAATAAACTTGTTTGTGATATTCCATGGCACTGCAATTGACTAAATGAGGAAATGAGAAAATGTTGCACCTGTGGTACCATACCATTCTAGCTAACAAAGATCAGGACATACTACCTGTCCAACTCTAACACAATCTCATAAGCTGAGGGAACATGAAGTCACTTTGTGGCGTGGAACTTGATTTCATGAGATAAGGTTTCAGGCCACTGCATGGCACACCAGGGAAGGACTTGGGGTTTGATACAGAAAAGTTGCCTCAAACTAGGTCTCCTGAAACGAGGTTTCAAACCACTGTTCCTGAAAAAGTGGCTCAGTGTTCCATCAGCTTAACTAGCATTACCTTCCAAAGCAGCAGGGCAAAGTTTAAGCACAGACACAGATGACAGGCTCAACCGCAGTGCGTTCAGAATCTCATTAAACGCTGTCTAACTGCTACTCTGAGAGCCGCTCTTAGATTTCAATCACATTTGCTTCCCCATTATATGCCGTTACAGCTAAGTAGGGCTTTTTACACACATCAAGGGGGGTTGCTGAAATGGAAATGATACACTTGAATACATTGAGCTAATAACTTTCATCTGTTCTGAAGCTGCCGCTTATCATGCTACCTGTGCAGAATGATTAATCTGCGATTAGCTGACAAGATGTGAGCAGAAGTTAACTTTTTCCTTCTCTTGCATTTTGGGAAAGGAGCTTAGGAAGGGTAAAAGCCTGGGTCGGATCATGTGGATTGCTTTTTAGTTCTCGTTTGTTGGTTCGAATCAAGCCTCTAGTAACTGACGGTCATTAGCACTCATCATCGGCACCTTTGGAGGTAAAGAAGGGCATGGAAACGGATCTATGCCCAGAGAGAGTGGGCTGATGAAACAGTATGGCTTAGGGGCATGGGGGGGAAGATTTGGACGAAGGATACAAAGGCTCAAAAGCTGTTGCATACAAAATCTTAGGGATGAGGCAGTAGTTCAACCCTTCGTATCTAGTAACCTGGCCTAGTTGCCAGTATAGCTTCAGTACACTTGGGCCAACAGGGGAGCTTCATGTTCCACTGTTAATGACAATGACCCATTAGGCTTAACAAACTGAATGGCTTTTTCTCTTTATGAAAACAATCCCTCTCTCCAGTATGATAGGCAGACCATGTTTCTTGATTTGAGCTGAAATATGTTATATATACACTGCTGTGCAAAAGTCTTAGACATCTTACATTTCTACTCTGATACATTGTGAGCATCAACAATTTACCCAAAGCCTCCACTGGTGTTTTCTACTATTATAACAACCTTGATTTGCATAAAGAAGGAAAAACATTGAGTGAAATAGCTTGCATCACTAATTTTTCAAGGTGTGGTATCCAAAGCATAATCAACAAGTACAGAGAAACATCATCTGTAATTGACAAACCCAGGACTGGAAGACCCAAAAAGCTGTCTAACAAGGATGAGCAATACTTGAAAATAATATCCTTAAGGAATAGAAAGAAGACTAGCGTTGAATTGACAACAGAACTGGCAGAAGGCACAGGTGTCGATGTCCATCAAATCAACAGTACGAAGGTCACTCTTGAAATCAGGAGTTAAAGGATGTGTTGCAGTAAGAATACCTCTGTTAAGAAAGGGGAACAAGACTAAAAGGCTAAAATATGCACAAGAACACAGAAATTGGACTATGGAACAATGGTCAAAGGTGCTTTGGACTGTTGATGGATGGACACCTGTAGAGCAGAAAAATAGAAAAATACACGTCATAGGTCATTATAGGTCATATATATATATATATATATATATATATATATATATATATATATATGATCTAAAATGCATAGTTTTAGAAGAAATACAATTTGATAATGTACATTATAGATGATTATAGGGGAATAAATGGATAAACAGACTCAATACCACGATGCCTGAAGGGTTCAATAGAAAGGAATAGTACATCATTAACTATGTAGTAAATGAGATCACAAACACATTCATAGATTTAAATAGAAATAAGTGACCATAGTTACCATAGCATCTAAAGCAAATAAGTGAAAAATACTACAGGGTGCCATTTCTTCCCAACCCTGCTAATACTGCATATATATACATATTATATATATATATATATATATATATATATATATATATATATATATATATATATATATATACACAGTATTATTACTCTATCTGGTACGGTAGCTATGGGAATGTTTCTTGTTAAATAGAGAAGATGGACCAGAGTGTTGCACACACACATGCACACACACACACACTAACATGCTAATTCACTCTACTGCTCCAGCGAAGGTGTTATCTCTCCCTGACAAGCTCTCCTTGGCTTTGGCATTTCTTTTCCTTGGTTTAGTCGTGCTCACTCAACTAGACCGCCATCCCCACAGGTGGCAAGAAAAAAAAATCCTTATTTATTTCTTTTTGATATCCTTTTTTTTCTCCTGCTTGCATCCCTTCTGTTCGTAACCTGAGCTTTCGAATCACCAGCCCCAATGTCAGAGACTGCAGGGGCTAATTAACTCTTTCCTTCCTTTATCTATGGCTGCAGGGAGATAGCAGGTGCATAATGAGGACACTTGACAGTCAATGAATTGACCTGTAATTATCACTTCCAATGCTTCTATTATAAGGCAGTGAACAGAGAAACATTTCTGCCATCTCCAGCCGTAGAATGGCTTTCAAATTTTTGCTATCTACAAATCTGCAGGGGCTATACGCAGGAGTGAATTGTATATAGAACCGATATCATTACTGCAGTCTGAAGAAGCTGGAAGCTGATAAGACGTTCAAGCTAATTAATAATACTGTGTAAATCAATTACTTTTGTGTACAGAACAAATGTGTGCCTACACATTATTTATACTGTAAAACTTAAAATAATCGGCAGTCTCCAATACTCTTCAGGTCGCTATTAAACACAGGGGCTTCTGGGAAATATGGTAAATAGACACCAGGTCTCTTTTAAACACCGGGTTATGAATAATAATATAATGCGCATCATACTGCATGATCCAGTCAATACACACATGTGGCTGTACAGCGAGCTTACCAGTTTGTTTTTCAACAGCGATGACAGACCCTGAGGCTCAGGATGAATGATAAGAAAACTGAAATTTAACTTATTTTAAGGTACACGTAATGCATACAAAATAGGCACGTATGCTTTGATTTTGAGATAAAACTGGTACTTGTATTTGATTTTATTGTTAATCTTTAAACAGTTTGAAGCATTTTTGAGTGTGTTGTGGGCCAACAATATGAACCTGGTTCCCTGTAAGAGAAGACGACCACCAACCCCAAAGTCACATCGGTCGCCCTCACGGGTTCGATGGAAAAAGAGAAATGGCTTCCTCAGGATGACGGTTTTATTCCCTCGGTGGGCGGGACAGAGTGCGTCATCCCAGGAAGGGGCCTATCGGCAGCTCTGGTATAGAGAGCTCAGCGATACCTACCCAATGGGCAGGCATATCCCATACATGATGTCGTTGGTGGTCATCTTCAAATTGAAAGGGATTCGTTGCTGGTTAATTTGTCCATGCTTACCAATGTACACATTTTGAGGGTGAACAATAAATATAATGTGTTAATAAAGATGATACTTATTGCTTTTATTAATTTTAAAACCATGTTTGTTTGTTTTTTTATTGTGCTGCAAGCCTACCTTAATACATGCTTGTGTTCTGATATTTACAGGACTGTCTTTAGTGGATTTTACTTTATTATTATTACAATACAAACTGTTATTACCCACTGACACAACCTTTAATGACGTTGCTGGAATGTTGTAATTTGCTTATGTCGTTTCTATAAGGTTGTGTGCAGGCAGCTTTTTCATGATTGCATCTGAAGTATTTGCAGATGTTAGTGATCTTACATAATAGACGCCGAGTCTCAAATAGCCGCCGGTCTCCAATAGGTGCCGGGGCTACTGGCTAATATTGTAAACAAATGCCGGGGCGTTATATAGTAGTTTATACATAGGTATAGATGCAAGAAAGGTGATTGTAGAAATAGTGAGGAAAATGTAATTACTTCCTTAAAATGTGGGGCCTGTTTATAAATGAATTATAAATATATATATATATATATATATATATATATATATATATATATATATATATATATATATATATATTACTGTCGGCTCACTACAGTGACTTTTAAACAATGTTGTTATCATACTATTCCGATTATGTAATAATGTAATAAATAATCATTGAAGGCATGGGTTGTGGGTTTATATATATACATATTATGCATGTTAAAGTTATATATTTGAGAATATGTTAGTATTATATGATTGCATGCATGTAATTAACATTTTTTTTAGTATTTATTTAAAAAAAGAAATAGTAATGTAGACCAATATGCAAACGTACATATGTTTAGTTAATGTACATGTACGGTATTTGATGTGCAGATTACAAGGCTACTTGAAAAGCAAATCCATGCACACAGGCAGCATTGAATCCTTTATCCTTTATCACATCATTGCTTGTAAGACCCAAGCAAGGAATCCAGGCTTTTCAACAGAAATGCAGCTGACGCAGAGTCTGGATGAAGGTAGCAGGTACTGTAAGCCATCAGCTAACTCTCACGTTGGCAAGCTTTTCCACCAACATACCTAAAAGAGCTGGAATGACTCCGGAAAAAGCTAATTGGAGGCAGTGAAAACTTAGAAATACAAACAAGGATTTTTATTTCCTCCAGAACACAATAAGGGATAAGGTTCACACCGGCAGTTTTATAAAATATACAGGGCATGTTAAAAATTACCATTTAAAAAAAAAAAAAAAAAAAAAAAAAAAGCATAGTGAACATATAGCATAGTATAATAAATAGAGTAACAACAGCAGAACACAGTTGAATAATAGCATTTATCATATGGGGCTTCACAAATGTAGATATTCTAGGAATTCATTTTTTTTATTGTATTATCAGGGCAATTAAGATTAGGATTGCAATAATTGGATGCATTTCAGTTTGAGACTGAGAAGGATTAGGCAAAAAACGCTGGACTGACAATACAGTATCAGTCTTATGGTTTCCCTGCAGAAAACTATTTGCAATCCTACACACTTTTCAGCTAGCCAGCTATCTGCCTCCTGTTTTCAGAAAGTTTATCAGACAGCATGTATTAGATGGATCTCTTTCACAGTGAAGTCCTTTGGAGAATGCAGACATGTGATTCGCCGAATGTCATTTGAACTTCACCTATGCTATAAAACAGCCTAGGGTATCGCCTAACCACAACACACGTTCTGCAATTCATTTTTTTGGATTTATCCAACAATCTTCTCGGTTCTTTCTGGCAAGAATACCAAGAGCTGTACAACTATTATACACCGCAGTACAAGAGCTGAAGCACTTAAGTGTAGCTGTATGAATGACTTCTTGTCAACAGTATATAAAAAGTTGCTACACATTTTCTTATTGCTATACGACAGCTGCTCACGTACCGTACACATTTAAAGACCCTCAAACCTGAAACGATAAAGGAAAAAGTCTGTCAAGACTCACCTAAAAGCATTGTGTTCAGTAGAGTTGAGTTCAGCTTGACTTCTTGCTTGCTCCGTGCTCTGGTTTTCTCTTGATACTGTATCCCAATCTGTGCTCAGATTTGAAAATAAATACAAAAAAAAAACCCACCGAAAGGCTGTACAGAATGCCAGTGCACTGCGATTAGGGATTGGCTTTTCTCTCTCTCTCTCTCTCTCTCTCTCTCTCTCTCTCTCTGCTTTGTTTCCTCCGAATCCCAACTGCTACAACTCACTCCAGAGAATGATACACATGCACCTCAATTAAAAGCTTAATGGTCTACTGATCTGCTTGCCCTGGAGAAGGGTAGGCAAGGGGATTGAAGGGATTGGGAGACAGCCCCCACTCCTTCTCTTCCCAATCTCTCCCTCTCTTAACGCTACTGGCCACAGCTTAACCCAATCAGACGACACACAGGAGAAATTAACCACTGATGGAACCCCCCCCCCCCCCACCCCCCTGCAAAACAAAGCTTCGGTATTGGCATAAAATGAGATGGGGGGTTTGGTTGAAGCATAGAGGAAACAGCTACACATTTTTTTTATCTTTTCTATATTGCAGATTTCCATTCAGTGGCATTGCATTTTGCATTATTATTATTATTATTATTATTATTATTATTATTATTATTATTATTATTATTATTATTATTATTATTATTAAGACTTTTTTTTGACAGCTCAGAAAATTAAATTGGTGTACATCCATTCAGTAAACATTTTGACAAACCTACTGGTTTAAAGTTGTTACCCAGAAACAATGATCCTGTAGTTCTGTTGTTCTCAGGTCCATTCACACTTGGTTCATTTGGGCTGATTTTTTTCGAACAGAGTGCGGTTCGGTTCGTTTTGGAAGCATATGTGAACGCTCCAAAGTTCATTTTAATCGAACCAAACTGAGTCCTTCTCAAGAGGTGGTCTCAGTCCGTTTGACCGTGTTTGGTTTGTTTGTTTCAGTGCAATGTGAAAGCACAGTCAGTTCAGAAACATGCTGAAGTGAACCAGCAAAAAAGAGTCCTTTTGAAGTGAACTTTTGCACGGGGGTGGACGTGTCAAGACAAAAGCAACTGAGTTCTTTTCCCCCGGAGTTCATCTTCAAGTGAACGCAGTTTAGTTAGTCTAGAAACAAATCATATGTGAAAAGGCCCCTAATCTTGAAAGTACGCTAACATACGTCAACACACAAGTACTAGACTCTAGGGTTTTGTTAGCATATAAGTACTTGTTTAAAAAATCATATTAGGTTAGGTCTGTTTTCTGATAATGCACAGGGTTATTAACAGCAGTCACCAGTTTAGACGTATTTGTGCTTTCTGACTTTCCTTAGACCGAGTATAAAAAGCTGCCATGGTGAACATCTTTCTATAACCCACAGCCAAGTCTGCATTTTAAAAAAAAAAAGAAAAAAGTTAATTGAAGTGATATGGGAGCAACGTTTTGGTACCCCCATATAATAATGTGTGCTTTATATTATTTTTCTGTCTCGGTTGTTTTGAAAGGATATAAAACAGAGCAGGTGGCCTAACTGGGATAATTAGCCGATAAGATTCATGTCGTAAATTATTCATTTGTGCATTCAATATGGGATGGCAGGAACAATTACAATATTTGCATGCCGTAAAAGCCATGAGCAATAAATAGACACATTATATAGCATGCTCTTCCCAGCCACTCGCCCACTCACAGACACAGAACAACAACTTCTCTTCTCTCTTTCTCACTCCCTCGATCTTGGCTTTAAGTAAACTTGCCGAGCAGCCAAAGCAAAGAAACCTCCGGAGTGCTGAGACACAATGGCAACACTCTCACGTCCCAAGAATTCATCACTTCTTTTTTTATATTTCTTTTTTTCCTATCTCTGTTTGCACAGGGTGTGTGTGGAGGAGTGGTGGGGGAGTGGGGTTCAAAAATGTTTCCAGAGTCCTGGGAGGAGACTCGGAATGTTCAGATCTTGATGGGTCCCGAGTGAAAGCACTGCCACTCGGAATGCAGGAGGAGTCATGCGAATGGGGTTCGAATCCCGCTCATGCCAAGTTGTCGATCTTAGATGGGGACCCACATGGAGCGTTCCACTGGCCTTTGCGCTCCTGTTGGAAATGGTTGAGCGACCTCTACTGGTCAAACCTACCACGAGTCCAAGAGGAGCTTGGTAAAGTGCAGGAGTTCATTTGTGCACAATCGCACCCGATCAGAGATCTGGACAGGCGAGAATTATACAATTTGCAAATGAAAAACTTATTTTTGTTGCAAAAAAGAAAGCTGTGTACATACGTGCAACAAGGAAAACACTTTCCTGTTGCATGAATTGAATGACAAAAGTGTTCTGTCGCTCCTGTTCATTAGATTAGTCGGCCTGCCACTATTATTGTTCAAACCTTAAGAGTTTGTTAAAACATGGCTAGGCAAAGGTAGCTACGAACACCAACAATAAGGCATGATACCCACACGCATCTATGGAAGCTACTGCAGAGCAACAGTGCATTAGGCCTAGAATCAAAAATGCTATCCCTCTTCCTTAATTATAAGACCTGGCACCTTTTTGTTTACAAATTACCCCCTGGTAATGTGCAAAATAAATCTTTTAAATAAATCATAAATATATTCAAAACCACTTTCTTGTTCAGAAATCTAATTGGTATGCATTTGTTTTCTCTTGTAGTCCCAATACACCATTTATGCACACAGTTCACCTCAAAACAGCTCTAAACTTTTCGTACTGTTCTCCATAAAAAAAAGAATTTCCTTGCAAAGCACTACCATGTGTTTTTGTGTATAAACTTGCTTTGCAATCCAAGCTACTGTATGAAAGGTTGCTAGAAAAACAGCATGAATGCATGCATGCCCCATTTCAAACAGCATTACACTGGCAGGGGTGCTGTTAGAGAAAACCTAAACGATGTAAAGATCAATTTCTCTGGCTTGGCTTTGTAGCATGAGCCTCCTCCACGCGCAGCAGGGCTGGTTGCTGAGGTACTGCACAGGGCTCCCTGGCTACACAGTGGCTGCTGTGTCAACCCACAGTTTCAATCAGCATGTGTTTTTTGTTACATTTCCACAGCCTGCTTATCAACCAAGCTGATTAGCAGTGCACTGCATGCGATTTATAGAAAATCTGCATGTAGCTGTACAGGGCTCCCTAAATCACCAATGCCCATTGCTGCTCTACCAGTAAAGAAACCAGTACTCCAAACTACTGCTGCCCAGTGGTGTTGTCCTGAATCTGAAGGTACCAGAATGCCACTAAAATATAGATTTTATCAAACAATAATTATATGAATTCACATTTTATTTCTGTCCTGAACTTCTAGTAACACATGTAATAGGTAATGCATGTATCTTCTGATAAGTAGCCACTTCACTGTATGCCATTGGTTTGTGTTTAAGTCCACATTCTTAGCCGATGCACTGTTGCTGTCGTCTGCGACAGCATTTTTAGCCTTCTTAAGCAGTAGTTCGTAATAGAAGAAGCTCATAATCATCTTTTCATTGCATCAAGAGGACTGTTGACTGAATCAGACAGTTGTGAGGGAGATGTAAGTCATGTGACTTAGCTTGCCTATTATGCGTGTTCTGACTCGACTACACCACGGCTGCTACCACTATGGCTGAGTTATAGCAGGTGTGCTCACACACCATTCCTAAGACATGTCAGTTTGGTTTTGACTAACTCCGACATGCCCATAAACAAAATAAAAATCCCTCACTGTATTAAGTGGCCTAATTGGGGAAATTATTTTCAAACAACTAGCAGATGAGGTCCGCGGTGCTGCAGCACAAAGTAATGGCAAAGTATTCAGCCGCTTGTAAATCTTTCTCCACTGCAAATCCTTTCAAATTAAAAAAAAAAGAAAAGCTGCAATTATATACCGAAGGGGTTATTTTCTCAATAGAGGTATGTGGCATGGATAGTGTACCATATCAATTTGGTTTATTTTTTGAAAGATAATTTGATGCATGAAAATAACAACGTCACTGTGGTAGACTATTATCACCCCCTATGCTGTACAAGTTTTTTTTTTCTTTCCAAGGATATGAACTTTGTTTGCAGAAAGATTTTCTGTTTTTCAATGGCAAAAAAATTTTGTTAAGGCGTTTTTGATGATGTCATCATCGCCCATCCTCAAGGTAACAACACCCCCTCACCCCCTTCTTTGATGATGTCATATTTACAGTATATTGGTGGATTACAGAGTTAATTTAATTTATATGCACTATTGCGATCTGTGATCTTGTGAACATGGCATCACACGTTACATTCACACATACAGTGTTATATCTGATTTATCTATTAAGCTTTTGTTAACAACACTGAATAGTACGTGTGCACACTTTTCCACAGTATTGCAACAAAAACAAAACACAATTTCCTTTTCAGTGAGTCCAGCTGGGACTCGAGGTCTGATTGCTCAGCCGTGCGAATGCCCAGGAGGTCGGAACCCAGAACTGTCTGCCGGGAGCGTAGCTTCTTGTGAATCCTTCACTCGCCCTCTGATACTGTTTACTCAAAATGCCTTTGTAATACAGGCAAGTGCTTCTGTTTGCCAGATGCATTTTAATCTCATTCACAGAGTGTATCCCACATGCACGTCCTAATCATCCCTTATCCCGCAATCAATGTATCGTTAAAAATATCTGATAGTTTTACAGATCCCTAAATTGAGTCTTGGATTTCCTTAGTTCAAGTCTAGTGTTAATCAGGGACTGTGAAACCAGCTGCACAGTGAGGACCCTGCAGAAAATAGGTGTGGACACTGCCTCTTTTGTGTGGGGTCGTGAGATGTCACAGCAAATCACAGTTAAACTGAGTTTGAAACACAGCTGTGCAAAGGGAAATGCAATCAACTGCTGGATTTTTCAGCAGTATGTTGTAGACAGTAAGTACCATCCATGCTTTGGGGTTGTAGTCAAATATTTGAATAGAAAGATGTAAAAATAAATTGCAATTTATAACAGCACGACAAGTAGTGTACTCTCTAAACTAAACTGTTATTCGTTCAAGGAAGACGAGGATAAAGATGAGACATTTAAAAGACAATCGCCGTTGAAGAGCTGTGCTGGTCTGCCACTGTATAAAGCAGGATCTGTTTCTCTATCTCTGTCTCAATGTCAGCTCCAGCCAATCCCTCTAGCTATGCAGCCGGCAGAGCTCATACACATCCAGAATGGATGGCAGGTCGATGAGAGACCGGAGCTGCTCAATTTATTTCCCCCCTCTGTCCAGCGAGAATCTGAGCATTCCTGGGCAATGAAAGAGACTCTGTGTGTTGGTAAGTGCAGGGGTGAAATTCTGCCGGTAACTCCACACTCTTATTTTAATGCCGGTACTGAGTACCAGGACTTACTTCATCTGCTTTTCATCCAATGCAATTGCATTCCGCAATGTTCCAGAAATGTGCTTTCATACAGCACAGTTCATGCTGCTTGCATTCTGTTTCCTAATACTGTTTCCCTGTTTCTTAGCTGCTATTGGCCACCATTAAAGTCAGTATAATCACTGCGTGTTGATTGACCGAGCTTTCATTCTGATTGGATTTCATTTTGGCATGCGTCACAAATCTCTGCCCATTTCGCTTTGTGTCAGTGCTCATTGGTTGATCAACGAGAGAAGACTTTAGCAGTGAGACGTGAAAACAGTGGCATTGGAGTAATTATTATTTTCTTAAGTTCTATCTGAATATTCGAACGACCATTGCTGCACATGAATTTGAAGGCAAAAATTCACGTTAGTGTCCGCCATAAATTACAGTTGATAAATATTAGAAATAATTATCACAACGTGCTTTGTCTTGCACCGATTTATAAAACGGAAAGTGATGTGCAGGACAGTAGGGATTAACATATAAAAAAAGGATCAACAAAGTACAGTGCTGCTTCAGATTTGGCGAGCAAGTCAGAGTCAGGATACAGATGCAGGTGTGCTTCGCCTTTTCCAAACACTGGCCCAACTTGCAAGGTAAATGTTAAGCACAGTGATCAAAGTTTTGTTTTGTTGTGATCCTAGTATTTTTTGTTATGACGACTGTAAATGCGCAATGCCCCCTTTTCTACAGTTTATTTCAGTTAAATCTGAGTTTGCACTTATCTAAACCACAGTAATGATATTACTTTATGAAAATGTGTAATTTGTCACTTTGTTATTGTGTAGGAACCACAATGCCAGAGATTAAAAAAACGAAAAGAAAAACCCCAAAACCTGATGTCTACTTTTATACTGTTTCTGCCTGAAATATACTAATCTTTTTCTGGAATAGATCATGGTACAATTCATCTACACAGAACACCCAATAGAGAAGCACACAGAACTTGTAGGATGAGTAATCTGTAAAAAAATAAAAATAAAAAAAATAACAGGGATATATGTTCCAATCCAAGGTTATCAATGTAGCACGGCCAGGTCCTGATGTCGATGAGCACCCAGGGTCTTGAAAGTACAGGGGAGGATTTCAAAGAATACAATATAGATTGAAATGGCCGAGTCATTTTTTTAAGAGTAGTGTCTGGTACATAAAAAAGTAGAGGGATATTTCAGCCCGTATTGCACATCTCTCTCTCTCTCTCTGGACTGGAAACGACATCTAGTTCAGCTGCATAAGGAGAGTTCAATCATCAAGTTCCCTAAGCTGATTTTAATCATCACCATCATCATCAACAACAGGAGTAGAAGCATCGCAGGGATGATTAAGAGATCTTCTTTCTTACCCAAGCTGCTTTTTATAATCAGGAGAGAGTACTGCACATGTATTATTTATTTATAGATCACTCTTATGAAAAAATATGGTGTCTTATTTCCGGTATCCTTATCATCAGGGGAAGGGGAAGACTTAGATGATATCATGAAACAGTGTTTACACATAACATTTTAATAGGTTATTTAATTTAACTCAGATTTAAATATATGTCTGTTGAAGGAGCAGCTCCATTTGTATACAATTACTGTACACACTAGATTTTGGGACCACATTGATCTTGAAATACTTATTCAGAAGAAAAAAAAACAAACTGTTGTACTTTTCCTATATGTGCAAGAATGGCTTATCCTAGTCTACAGAAACGTTAAGGATGAATTTATTGCTGTCTATTAGTTTTTAAAAGGTCAGGGTTACTTTGAAATTGACTTGTCCAACTGGTCAATTTGATTTCTTGGAAAGGGACGCTATACCAGGAATGGTGATTTTTAAAGGATCTTTACCATGCTTTACCATGCACCTGTATGATTTACTATGCTTTCAGTTGGCTTTGCTACACTTTGCTAGGCTTCTACCCATGCATACCACTTGAGAATTAAACTTGAGGGTTAGTTCTGCAAAAAAAGTATAAATCTGTGACTGAACAACCTTTTGTGCTTGTCAAATCTTTTTTTTTGTGAGCAGGATTATAAAACAACACTGTTCAGTACTGCTTTTTTGTTCAGGATGGGGGTGGGGGTGGGGTGGGGTGGGGCGGGGAGTGCTTCTCAAATCACTATGAAAACAAGAAGAGGTACTTATAGCCCTAACAAAAAGCATGCATTTACAACGAGCCCTGGAGAATGCTGGAAATGCATTTAGATTCTGGGTGGTTTGCACAGGAGATATTTTGATCTCTACACAGAAGTACACTGGAACCCCAATAAAATTGAGTTTTAGACCAACCTTTTATTCTGATGAGTTTCAGTTGATTGCCCACTAAATTACCAATCGCTCAATGGTTCTGTATAGACTATAGGATCGTTAGAGGTGCTATGATGAAGTACAGCACATTTCGGATGTGATGATGGTGATTTCTACACCCTTGTGCATTGCCCTCTGACCCAGCTCTGGCACTTCATGGATAAACAGCTCCCATGTAAATGTGTTTAATTAGCTGTCATCACACTCATCATCCCCATCAGCCCTGGCCCTCAATCTCTGCTCCTGACATGACATCACGATCTTCAGCCAATCCGCTCGACCTTGACGCTGTCGGTATGGTAACCAGCCTTGCCTCACAAGGGCATAGACAAGGGGTCATTCAACCTGAGTGTCAAAAATAGCATTGTGAGAATAATGTGTTGTAAATGAAAATAACAATGCATAACTAAACAATTGCAGGAAAGCCTGCTTTACTCCAGATACCTGGACTAACCGGTCTGATAGTCTTAGCAGCCAGTGAAACCCTCCTAAAGTTTAATTGCTTTTTCAATGCAAGTAAATGATAGAGTCACCTTGAATAAGCCGCCATCTGTCTTAGGCAGCCAGTCAGTTTTCACTGTAGCAGCTACACTGTGACAAGTACGAACGATACAAAGAAAGAGATTATAAAAAATAAATTTAACCTGATTGCTTTTCTCTCACATGGATAGTACTTACATAAGCATAGCCAGTCAGCAGAACGTAGTAGGGTCACTAATCGGCAGACCAAAAGATTCAGTTGGCCAGTTTTGCTAGCACTTAGCAAGCTACTAGCTAGCTAGTCAACTATCTTTTTATTTAGCTGTTTAAAATAAAATAACCAATATCTTAAAATAGAAAAGTAACGTTTGGTAGAAATCCACTCAGCTTGTCTATATGATCAAAGGATAATGTGTTATTTTCTTCTTTTTTTAAGGAAGTGAATTAGATTTCAGACTGCTACCTAGAACGGCTTTATAAAACTAGCCCCTGTTCTATAGAAGGCATACACCGCATTCCATTCCAGTTCCACAAAGGGGTTTCATTCAACTCAGTTAGTTCTTGTTTAACCGGAATGAGAGCACACTGAGGTTTGCATCTCATGTGCAAAGGGGTCTGGAGAGACTGCAGCAGCACCCAGTTACAAACTGAGGTTTGCATCTCATGTGCAAAGGGGTCTGGAGAGACTGCAGCAGCACCCAGTTACAAACTGAGGTTTGCATCTCATGTGCAAAGGGGTCTGGAGAGACTGCAGCAGCACCCAGTTACAAAGAAATGACCATTCCATTGTTAACTACTCCACAACACAGCACATTCAAAAATTACACATCTTCTTCAGATATAACTGAGTTTTAGCAAAATATGGTTCTGTACGATTTAGACACTGTACAGAGTGCATTTAAATCCATAATGAATATACCTAAGGGTACGGACCTAGTATTTCAAAGACCTTTGATTAGCCTACAGAAACAAAGATTAATGCTACTGAATTAAAATACAAATGAGACCATGGCCATTATGGCAGTTTATTAGAATCAGCTTGAAACTTATTGATCCCCTGTTTATTACCGACACTGAAGGGAAGCCAAGCATGGTTATTATAGTTGATGACATCAATGACCGCCCAATTAGGGTGTGAAGAGGAAATGATGGCCAAAGTTCAATAGCAAGCTTTTATCTGAAATCTATCGCAATGCCTTAACAAGAAAGACATACGTTTACCAGTACTTTAAACAACCTGTATTTTCCTGGGGCCATTATTTTCCTGTCTGTAATGAGGTGTATATTTTATAATGAGAGTTTAAGGGTCATTTTAATAGGGCTTTGATAAAATTGAGAGCCAACATGCATGTTTTTGTATTATGGACCTACATCAAAGGCAGCTATAAAGAGTGTTCAAAATACTTAATGAAGGCAGCTCTGGCAGTTATGCCATCCAAAGTGGCCCCAGATCATTTGAAAACAAGTGTTTTTGTGCGTGTTAAAAAATGTCAACCTGTTTTGATGTTTTTGATGAGCACTTTCAAGCACTTAAGCAGGGTAGTGAACAGGATGGTAAACTATGGTAGGATAGCTGGAAAATAAAAGATTCATTATGGAATGAAATATCTATAGGAGTGGCTACTCAATTCCAATGGAATTCATAGGAAATTGTATCCGTTGCTGATCTAAAGGTCCCTGATAACACAGTAAGAGCTTATGGATGTTAGGGATCATTACTTAGCTCTTCCTAGAATCCAAACAGATTTTTTTTTGTAAACATCCATTTGCTTACACAGCATCATGTAATAACCGGTCACCTGATTTCTGTGTTTTAAAACAAGTCGTTTTAAATGATTTTTATTTTGTTTGCCATTGTTGTTTTAAATTATGATCCCTTTGCTTAATCTGATCGATGGATTGTTGGTTGTTTTTTGTCATGCTGCTGTGACTACAATGTCCCTGGGAAAGAGGTACTTGCATCTAATCACGTAGAATTTTTTTAGAAATAAAATAAATAAGGTGCCACTCCAAGTTGGAGAATAGCAAAACAGCAACATTTCCTTTATCCGGGTCTTAAAAAAGCATCCTTGTAAAACATGTGGTCAAGTGTGCTCCTTCAATAAAGCATCTTTGTATTTCTTGTCTGCACAGATAACCCAGCGACACTGCCTAACACTGACTAGCACTGACAGATTTACACTTGACTTCAAACCACTGGAATCCAACCAATTTGCATCACTAGCCTTTTCTCCAAACTAGGATATTTCAGTTTTTTGTTTTTTTTTAACACAGATCATCCACCGCAATCACCATCAAACCACCGATACAAGACTGTCCACTTGCATGTGTTTATTGCACTGGTGTAGCAGATTTGTACCATCTACACCGTTACTGTTATGTGGCACCACAGCATTGCAATGAACCAATACACACTAGAAGTTGACTGCCAGCATGATAGCAGTGCTACTGTACATGGGCCAAACAAACCACTGTGCAATATTAGTTACAAATCTATTGTGTTGCCATTGCTGTTTACTGATGTGGATTGCTAATGGTTCTTCTGGGGTTTCTTCAGGGTAATAAACTGGGATTATAATGGTAAACCAATGGGCTATAAAGGGTAGTTAATTGAACTCATGGCTTAAAATACTGAGTTCTGACCCGTTCCGGCTCAACTACACCACTACGGCGATATCAGAGAAACATTGTCTAGTTTACAGTATAGCAATAGGGCAGAAATTCAAAGGAGCAGTACTATCTTCTGGTTTAATTGGCACAGCTTGAGGGATCACATTTACACTGCCATGAGCGGAAGTAAGACCCACCCATAGAGCGTTGCCATGTCATGCAGCCAGACCTTGTCTCACATCTGTCTTCCCAGAGGCTCAGCTGTGACTTGCACTTTGTGTCGCACTGTCATTGACTAGTAATCCACTGCGTTACACCTCAGAAACAAGAAAACTGTAGCGAAAGCAAATTGCAGATACACAACTATAAGAGATGTGGTTAACTGTGCAATGAAAGCCATTAAATATAATTTCAATATAAGATATAATACAATATAATAACATATAAGATCAAAACCCAGATACCACTTAAAACCCATTTCATTATGGTCTAATACAAGGCTGTTTTACATGCACACTGTAAGGCAGTTCAGACAACTCAGCCAATGTTCCCTGATCTAAATATTTAAAGTTTGTTAAGGTACAGGGTGTCATCGCTGGCCAAAATCGGGAACAGAGAGAACATCCCTGCCAATATTTGACAGAACAAAAATGGTTCTTACTAGTTTAAGTCGGTTTACTTTCAGCTTTCTCCTAGTCTCGCAGTTGTATGGGAATTCTCCTTCTATTACTTGCAGCAGCAGGAGGGTACAAATGAAATCAACCGCTGTACAGCTCAGGAAACAACAGATCATTATAAAAAGGGATTGCTTTTTATATCCCTAATTTTTTTTTTTTTTTTCATGTAACAGTTTACAGAAAATACCTAACATTCTCAAAGCCGGATTCGAACCCGAGGTGAAAGATACGTGAGGCTAGTGAATGCACCTGCTTGCTACGCCACCAGGACACTCCGCTCCCTGACTCAACGTCAAGACTGCCCTGGAAAGAGTCCCAGGGGAGCCGTGAGCAAGCTGTCGGAGGATGACCTCATCAAACAAAGGCCTTTGCATAGTGACGTGCCAGCTCAGTGCGTTTCCGTGCGTGGATGCCAGGGACATAACTGTCCTCTAGCAGACTGGAGTCCTGGCTTGGCGATGAAGCCTGGACACTGATGCTATGCAGTGGAGCTGCACGCTTCTAATGAGCTGCATCAGCTGCAGCTAACTGTGCAAGAAATTGGTTTATAAACACCACACAACAGCTACGGCATTGTTGTGAAGGGGGCGGGGTGGGGGAGGGATTTGTTTAGGGGGAAGGTGGGGTGGGGGTTAAGATGGAACATAGAAACACTAAAAGACACTTCAATTCAATGTTAGGGTTATATCATGCAAAAAGATGCACACATTAAGTACGTTGCAACTATGCATAATAACATTGTAATTATGTTTAAGTACACATGTACTAAGTAACTACTATGTAAATACACAGTAATTAGAGACACTTAATGTAAAATGTTACCCCATCTTTCTTTCTTTCTTTTTTCTTTCTTTTAAAAACTAGGAATTTTAAAAATAATTGTAGGTCTGTCTTATTTCTATTTATGCTTGTTCACGTCTGATTCATTTGAGTGCAGCACTAACACCTGGCTTCACAGACACTGACTCTAATCTTTGACTACATTACCTAAGGTAAAATAGTGCAGTCCAAAATAAATGCTGATCTGTCAAACTATCTGACAGTTTCCAAAGGCACTCCAGAGCTGCGTACCACTTAAAACTTGTATAAGTCCCAATAGATTTACCCACTCCTAATTTTATTATTATTATGATGTATTTCTTTTTCTCCGAATGCACTCGCTCTTGGTCCGCAGCCATTGCTGTCAGTTGGTATTATGTCCGCTGAGCAACTGAAGAGCTCCAAACTAATAGGGCCTGGAAGCCAGTCTCACAGGCCAGCTGTGCCCTTTGGATCAGCTGCCAACTCTCCCGATAAAGCTCCCCCCCCCCCCCCACCCCCCACCCCTTCCTCCGCCACCCTGCCTGGAAACAAAAGCCGAGAAACAACAGTGATTACTAGAACTAACAGGAGTTTTTGGGCTCCTTTCCCTTCATCGACTTCTTTCAAAGGCACAGGAATTCCATTAAGAGGACCAGCAGCTCAGTGGAAGCTTCTGAGGAAGATCTACAAAGTGCTTGATTAGCCCCCGAGTCCTGCTTGTCTCGTTCAATTAAGCTTTGTTCTAAGTTTTTAAGTCTTGCACAGGGTTGGCCAAAGTAGTTCATTATCTCATTTTACCTGTTAAACCTGGAGTGGAATGGCCCTCCAGGATCGTGATTGGACACTCCTAGCCTTGCAGTACTGAAGGCCAGTTTCTTTTCCATTTAACACCTACATACTGAATGTTAGCATGACAGATAACTCCTGGTGTATTAAAGGGACTTTAAACTACTAAATCAAGACAGTACATTTCCAACCTGGACAAGTGTTGTAAGCTTGGATCTTCAGCATGAAGCTTTGATTCCTGGTAACTTATAGGAGACACAGAGTTCGAGAATTCCAATCACTGTGTCTCTAATAACCTGGGCTTCTACCCATTTCACAGTCTACAGACTGTACAGAATTATACCCTATTGATGATCTGGTGGCTACATATCATTGCCATAGGAGTATGTGACTAGTTGAATTTACAAACCTTATACAAACTCCTAAGAAGCTCAGGAAAAGATCTGTCAGATCTGACATCTTTATGAGCAGTTTCCCAAAAGAAAACAGCTGCGGTTTGAACTTCAGCAAAGGTGTTGGGTGAAACAGTCAGTCTGCACTTTCACTGCATGCTACATAATTTGAATTACCGGCAACTCAAATTAGAGATATCAGCTTCCAGTTATAATGTACAAGAGACAATTGAGAATCCATGCTCCAAAATCTTTATAAGCCAAACATGAAAAGAAATCGGCAAGGGTTTTGGATAATCAACACAGTAGCAGCATGGGGTATCATTTACCCTAATTTACTGTCAGGCACTGGCGTAGTCAAGACAGAACGTGTGGGAATATGCTGGAACTATACAATTTTCTATAGGTAGCAGTGGTGTAGTCAAACCGGAACTCGCATAATAGGCAAGCTAAATCACATGACTCACATCTTCTCAAATGTGATTCCTCTTGATGTAATGAAAAGAGCATTAGGAACTTATTTTATTACAAACTTAAGACGTCCAATAAATGCAGATGAAAACGACAGCAACAGTGCACAGACTCTGACTGCGGACACAAACAAAGCCACTGACACACCTAAATAAAGTAAAGCATTCTGTCATGATGGAAAAAAGGCACTTTGTAGAAATACTTGTAGAAATTACATAAATGCATTACCTAGTATATGTGTCACTGGAAGTTCAGTATACAAGTAAAATGTGTATTCGTATAGTAGTTGTTGTTTAAGAAAAACAAATATTTTAGTTTCGGCACCTTCAGATTTAGGATTACACCACTGTTGTCAGGTAAGGATAAGTTACCCCAGAACCCCATGCTAAAGAGAACACTGAGTTATGATGCAGGTAAACTGGAGTTCACTGAACTTAAAAAAAAAAAAATGTTTGCATGATAAAGAGTTTTGTGGTCCAGTCCAACCTAAAAAAAAAACAAAAAAACATCTATTTTAATCTTTACTTTGGGCATATGTTTCCTCCTCGAAACTAATAACCAGCCATTCTGATTTGCCAGTATCAGGTTTTTTTTTTGCAGATGCAAATAGAGAAAAATTAATTCAACAGAACTTTCGAGACTCTGCTAATCCTTTTATCAGCACGAGCAGATGCTGTTCAACATAACAATATATATATATATATATATATATATATATATATATATATATATATATATATATATATATATGAAAATATTAAGCAACAACCCCTTAGGATGTTATTAACCCACATGCTGTGTGTACAGATACAGTAAACTGGTCCAATAGTGCAGTGGACATTAATACATGGGGGTAGATACCAGACCCTAGCAGCAAAAATGTATGGCATTTTTAAGGATTAATTCACATAATATAAAAAAATTTGAAATGCATTTTTTTTTTAACAGCTGCAGTGGGTTGGGGTTTAAAAAAAAAGGAAGGAATAGAGAGTTACAAGCATCTCCCAAATGCATTCTAGATCCCATTAAAATCACTTTCATTCTAATGCGCACTTCATTAAAATATATAAAAGACCCTGCTTCCCATGGGCGCCGTGGCATTCAAGATAGGATTATTCAGCACATTTTCAATAGGTCGGGTTTAAGTGAAACTAACTGCACAGTCATTTTTAATAGATCTCATTTGATTTCTTTTTATCAGTGTTTCTGAGGACTAGAAGAGCTCACCAGATGCAAAATCTCAATTCCAGAGGGGTCCTGTTTTGTTCCCTCTAGCCAGCGTTATAGCTGGGGGGCACTGAAGCAGCTCTAAAAACTCTATCCCAAGGTCACACAGTGAGCCAATGAGACCGAACTGAATTTCATACACTGGCTCTCATTCCTATACCCGCTTGGGGGTACGCAGTACGGCTGGAATGATAATCAATGTTTTGTTTAGCCTTAATTATTTATTGTACTGAAAAATTCTTATCAACAATCATGTTATCAGCGATAATCGTGTTTCTGACAGCATCTGGTTGAGAATATTATTATTATTATTTATTTCTTAGCAGACACCCTTATCCAGGGCGACTTACAATTGTTACAAGATATCACATTATTTTTACATACAATTACCCATTTATACAGTTGGGTTTTTTTACTGGAGCAATCTAGGTAAAGTACCTTGCTCAAGGGTAGAGCAGCAGTGTCCCCCCACCTGGGATTGAACCCACGACCCTCCGGTCAAGAGTCCAAAGCCCTAACCACTACTCCACACTGCTGAATAAAATTGATTCCCTAACCTATGTTACCAATCACAGTCCTGGAGGGCCATTTTACTCCAGATTTGTTTAACAGGTAAACTGAGATAATGAATGACTTCAGGGTTTGAATGGAGGTTTAATTGGTTCCATTAAACAATTTAGAACAGGGTTTGGAACAAAGACCAGGAGGGGAAGGGCCAACGTTGGACACCCCTGGGTTAAAGAAAGGGGAGTTTGGCATGCGATATGGTATATGGGAGGTTGACATTGTCGTCAGTTGTCAGTAGAATGTTATTCCCAATGATGAGTGACAAACCACACGAACTTTACTGCCAGAGCCCCGTAATAAATAAATAAATAAATACATAAATACATAAATAAAGATGAACTGTTTATACAGGAACATTTGACCAAATTTGAGCAAGTTATAAACTAACATTTGATAAAAATTTGTGTATGGGGTTCAGAATTTTAGATTGAGGATTTTTGAAACTTACAACACCAAACGCACCCCAATACATAAATGTATCAATAAAAACGGATTCTAAAATGAGGGTATATAATACAAATGTATAACATGTAAAAGCACCCCCCCCCCCCCCCCATTCTGTTTCTGATAATCTTAAGGGATTATTTAAGGAATCAATTTGCTGTACACTGAAACTGCTGATTGTTGGTCTCCTTTGATTGGGATTTTAGATTTTTTTTTTCTTTCTCTCTCAGCTTCTTCTCCTCTCTGTCTGCAGAACAGCACAACACTACCAATCACACACAGCGAGACTCTGCCAAGCTTCAGTGCACATTTGAGCACTGGAAGTGAGATCTATAATAAAGGTGAATGTACTTTATTGATTCTGTTTGAAAACGAACGCTGAAGAAAAGCTTTTGTTTATTTATTTAGCTTTCCCCGGGAGCTGGGAGCGGGGGGAGGGGTATGGTTACTGCACAAGGATCACTTGTGTTGGGGGGGTTTAATGATTGCATTTTGTATGGATGGATTCTTCTTCTGCTGAGTAAATCCACTAACATTTCCCTTGTAATTGGTTAAATCACACAATCAAGGGCTCTGTGCGTTCTCTACAACGGTGCACAAACAGACTGAGGGCGTCTTATTTGGCTTCCTTCCCTACTCAAAGCAAACTGTAGGTCAGACACTGTTGTCTGGAATCACTGAGGGCCCTATTCATGAAGCATTAGCACCCATGCACAGCACAGCCCTGCAATGCGGCACACTTGTTCTTCAGTTTGATTGGCAGATATTATTAGACTGGTACTGGTAAGAGTTTTCCCTTTGTGTGATTCATGGTTGCAGTGGCATTTTCAATTTCATGCATTCAATTTTAGTGGTCCTGGAATCATTTAATTATTTTTATTTTACTAAAATATGATTTTTTTTGGTGTCTGTTTACTATATATATATATATATATATATATATATATATATTATAATTTTGCCTTTTGAGCACCCAACTTTCCCAACTTTTTAGCAGCACTTTATTGATCTGTGTCACAAAGCACATATCAGTTTACCTGTCTGTCTAAAAGCAAATTAAACCTTAATGGCAGCAGTGTGGAGTAGTGGTTAGGGCTCTGGACTCTTGACCGGAGGGTCGTGGGTTCAATCCCAGGTGGGGGACACTGCTGCTGTACCCTTGAGCAAGGTACTTTACCTAGATTGCTCCAGTAAAAACCCAACTGTATAAGTGGGTAATTGTATGTAAAAATAATGTGTAAAAAATAATGTAACTGTATGTAATAATATGATATCTTGTAACAATTGTAAGTTGCCCTGGATAAGGGCGTCTGCTAAGAAATTAATAATAAATATCAGAATTGCAAAACACTGATACAATGACATGACATCTATAGGGTAGGGGAGTGCTAATAGAATTGAAATGTTTAAAAGCGGAAACAAGGATTAAATTATTAGAATTGAACATTGTCAAAAATATTCCAAATATAGACGTTAGCTTTTAGTGTGTGCACAGTAGTAAGAGTACAGCATGGTCCCGTTCTCTTCATATTCACAGTCTTTTCCATAAACAATTAAATGTTGTGGGGTTAATCATTTTTACTGTCGGGTGTTATGACCCTCGCAGTAAGCTCTGTGCTTACTCTGTCATGGTGTGAGCTGTTTGCTGTGTCTTTAGCTACCGTTGGTTCAATTTGTCCCTTGCCAAACCCCTGTTCCAGAAGCGCGGTACAGAGGGTCTGGTAACACTGGAATGTATTGGCAGACTCTAGGCTCTGGGCTGCAAGTGTGGAAAAACACTTTCCTGGGGCTAACACTGCTCCAACAGCAAAGCAATTTACCCAGGACAGCGTTACCGTTCCACGACTGGGGGCCTAGTACACAGAGCATTTAGAGTTCCACAGGGGGGACTTTTAATTAAAACACGAGATGATCTTTTATCAGCTGAACAAGCCTGTTGGGCAAATGCATTTGAAAGCCACGCATTTCAAAACACGGTAGCAGACGCTAATTTAGCATTCTTGCAAGCCTGTATGACTAATTCCTCAGTTTTCTACAAAGGTATTTCCTCTTGAAGGCAGGATTAAATTGACTTAAAAACCTTTTTTTTTCTGTTTTCGTGCGTATCTAAATCTTTTTTTCTTTTTTTTTTTTTTTTTTTTTTTAGTACTTAAATCAGCTAGAAATCTATACGGGGGGGGGGGGGGGGGTTGGACAAAAAATTGAAAAAAACATAACCCAGTCGATATTCAAAAGGATGAGTGAGCGAAGTATTCTTCAGGTTATCTGCGTTTAGCCTCGACTACACTACTAGGCACTTCCCACTGTACCCCAACCTGCTAGGGATATGCAGGGCAGTGACGATGGAAGATTACAGAGGGTTAGCCACGTGGGAAAGGCCAGTGTATTTTGGTTTCCGTGCTTATATAACACATGGTCGAGTCAAACCAGCTGTTTAAGAAGTGTGAACTGAACCTTGTGATGTGGCAGTCACGTCCATTTTAAGCACGTGGCTTGCGCCTACACACTCAGACTCATTTAAGCAAGCTAGTTTCCAATTATTTTAATTATTTTTAAACATGTAACAATATCGCAGTCTGGCGCGGCACACTTAAGTTATTAAAGAGATTAAAATATTGATTACATTTCAAAAGGGGAAACTTTGCGGACAGTTTTGGAAGGCACTGGGCCTGTGAACAGCATTCAGCCGAGAGGTTCAAAGGCCTTAGAGAAAGGCAGTGTCTGGTTTTGTTTAATATAATCATCACAAATTAGCCATCCCAGTTCCTCTTGGCTACATTTAACCTTGCTGTGCGTTATTGTATAAATCTGGAGAGGCCATCTGCAGAGGCTTATCAGCTTATTAGTAATGGTCATTTCAACACTGGCTCGCTCTCTGCTTGTTACCCTGCAGACGGTTCTATAAACACCCCTTCTGTTGCATAAGTAATCCTTCCACTTGTCAAAACCTTTTAAAGCTGCTGTCTGCGGTCAGGTGTCGTTTCCGTTTGTTTTGAATTATTTTTTCTGCCGCGCGCGTATATCGCTGCCAAATCTCCAATCTTTCAGCATTTGGAGATTTGGAGATGTGTCCCATAAAAAAGTGTGTGCTACTAATTTTTTTTGCCCACTGTTTCCAATTCACATGCTTTCACATTAATTCTAGGGCAGCCATTTTCATATGGAAGCTCACACTGCTTGTTGTTTCAGTTTAATATGCCTTGTCAGTTAATGTGCTGAAAGTATGGGTCTAATATGCAGGCAGTCCATGGAGGTCTTGACTCCTGTGTTACTTTTATACAAAGCATACACAATAACCCCTCAATTGTCCTGTCCTAATTATGTTCCCAACTGGAGAACCCTGCATCAGTGATGTAACAGATCTTGCTCCTCTGCTCTTGAGAAATCAGGTCAGAAGGAATTAAGCTAAAGAGATGTTTTCCGCACAAATAAAAAATAAAGAATAATCTGGGCTGGCAAATTTAAGTAGCCCCAAGTAAACAATGATGGCTATGAGCCTTGAATCATTGTCAGAACCGACAAGCAGTGCTTACAGGAATGTATATAGACTCACAACCCCATGCATTCAAACACACGCACATGCGCACACACACACGCACACACACACACACACACACACACGCGCACACGCACACAAACACACACGCACACACGCAGACTCACACACGCACATGCGCACACACACGCACACGCACACACACACAGACTGACACACACACACGCACACACACATGCTCAAGACTTCACAGCCCAATTAACTTATCGCTTTAGGGCGAAGATATTAAAGCAAAGAAAAATATTCCTTGTCCACAATTTCAAAACCCATTATGTAAACTGATAGCAAAATATAACTATGTAACAAGATGCAACCGTCAATGTCGTTTGATAGCCCCAAAATGTGCCATTTTCTGCCCCTTTGAAAATCGAATTTTGATGCAGCATGTTCCATTGGTCTTTTTTTTTCATTAATAAAACATGCAAACACAGAACATAACATATATATAATTCAAACTGTTTCATTACCTCCCTCAGAAAGAACAAAATAAATATTTGCAGGATAAAAATGACTTTTTTTCTGCATGCATATTGAAATATTTTTCTTTTAATAACTCATACAGAATCTATGTATTCATATCTGTCTAACCAGACACAAAACTGCAGCCTCATAGCCTCAAACCTGAGAAACACCTGCCATTACACTGTCAGCAGGATGTGTCATAGAGTCACTGAATGTCAAACTTGCTGGCATCTTACCAGACACATGATACAAAGTATATATAATATAAAGAATACAAAGTATATTTTACACAATGTTCATTCTTAATTTTACTGGCATTTTGTATTTTTTGACTTCAATACCCACCATTTAGACAGTTCAAATAACCTCCTCCCCACCCTCTCGACCTCCTCATTAAAGTCAGATATTTGAGGACCTGAGTGGTATTCAAGCCTATATGCACATACTCCCACTGCAAAGAATTAGAGGCGTTCAGTACTAAAGCTCTTATTAAGCACATGTCTGTTTACACAACTGTAAACTTAATGATTAAATAAATGGAATTAATGAGGCATTATTATGAGTAATCCAAGAGGCTAAGGTATTACTATAAATCTATTTTCTGCCACTCTAAAGGCAGGATGCCAGACATGAGCATTAAAACCGTTCCATATCTTATCTTAAGAGAATATAACCTAGATTGCAAAACATGCAAATCCAATCGTCCACACTGTGGGCAGGGATTTTGGTATAAGTGCTGTACTGTGAAACCAAGCATAGTCCAGGGGTGACATGCTGCCCGTCAAGGGAGTGTCAACAAATTCCAAGCACGAAGAGCAGGAGTAGAATGATCTACTACTAACCAATTCAGGTAAAGAAACAAACTAATTCGGTCTAAAATAAAGCAGATCATTTACAAATTGTATATTAGAGTAATACAGTTTTAATAAATGTGCTGTTTTTTTTTTGTGTGTTGATGAGCTCCACAACAAGTTGTATAGGTCCATATGCTCCATCTTAGAGGTCAAAGCATGTCAGTCAAGCATGACTGGGCAGACGGTGTCGAAGGGGCGGGGACTATTTCACCATCCAGGAGTACCCTGAAATTAGCGACCGCAAACAGAGAATTCTGTAGCCTATTGTAGCACCAGATATAATTTTTAAAATAAAAAATGCTTTTTATTAGCGCCAGCCACTTCAAGCCAAATTGGGTAAATTTGATATTGCAGTGAATTCCAGTCTGCTAAGGGCTATTTTGAGACCACCAACTCACCAATCCTCCAGAAATAAAAAGGGCATGTTATTTTTTTCCTCTGCTGTGCCACCTTGCCTTCCTGAGTACTGTTTTGTTACAACAACCAAAATCCTCCCTTAACTTAACTACTAATCAACCAGGCTTATGGACTGTAAACAAATAATCAATGAATCAGTGTAGTGTTTCTTTCCATCAAGCCGGCAGTCGTCTCTGCAGTGTCTGGGGTCTCTTACATTAACAGTGTAGACAGCTCATTTTGCTAGCTGGTGACATTTCTTTTTTAAGTACAAAATCAACACCAGACTTCAGAGTGATACTTGTGCCGGGTAACAGCTTGTCACTTGTCATTATGTCGCTTGTCAATCGTGTTCTTTCTTCTGTAGACGAAGCGGCTTAAAGAACGGGCCCTCTTTTAAAACAAGGGGCATTCATCAACCATCATTCACGCAGTTATATGTGAGGACTGCTCGTTCCGCCTTTGCTGGATCCTGTTCAAGTGTGACTTGGCTTGCAGTCATGGCAAAAACACCTGCTTGTAAAAAATGCTCAAGGACGTCCGGTTACAGAGAAGGTGTAGCCCAGCGGTTAGGGGTGAGGACTGGGAGCCAGGAAGCCATGGGTTCAAACCCGGGCTCATCCACTGACTGGTTTGCTGTGTGCCCTTGGGAGTTATTTGAACTCCTTCTTTGACCTCATTCTGAGCTGTATAACCACAAAGGCAAGCCTTGGCTGAAAAAGGGATGCAACTTAATGGGAGTTTATTTGTGACGACCCCACCTTGACATCCTACTGTGTGACCAACCATCAAACCATGACCTTGGTGTTCCTTGCATTTCCACTGCAGCTCAATGCTCAGTCCCCTTGTCATGAGGCCCCAACACATTGTTCAGTGTTACAAGGATGGGTCAAAATTGAATGAACAAAATTACTTGTATAAAGGTCCTTGCATATCATATTGGCTGTAACCTATATTAACAGCTTTTGGTACCTCCATAACTAATCTGTCTTAGGCACAGTCATCTGCAGAACTGCACATTTCACCGTGGGGTCTTGCCGGATAACTGTGAGGTTTTTGGACCTTACAACCCCTATTCAGTCATAAGACCCAACGCTGTTCGATTTTTGATAGCTGGCGTAAAATGGACAGAAGCTTGATGGATTTTTGCAGAGGTCTGGGACATCTGGAAAGCATAAAACAATACACACCATAACCCAATCACAGAAAGCAAGCAGGGAGCATACTGAGCAGGGGGTTACGCAAGATGGATTTCTCCAAGAACTGCCGAGGGCAGCTGTTTTCTATAACAGTATATTTCACCACCCAAAGAAGAGAGCCAGCTCCGCATCGTTTAAGATCAAGGTGGTAGAACAAAGAGATGCAATAAATTGCTCTGGTTAATGAGTCACTCAATGAATCACTGAATTCACAGCCATTTCCATTAACACCCATGCTGGATGTTGCTAATCCGGTGCAATCCACAGCTCAAGTGTTTATGAATAGTATGTCCGTAACCATTTACACTCTTTAATTAAAGTGCTAGTGACAGAGTGCTGCAAAACCATACTGATAAAAGGCAACTATTCCCTCGCTCGCCGATTGCTCATTAATAATCACTTTAACTTTATGTCTGCAGTGTATTAGGCACCAAAGAACAGGGTTATAGTGAAGTTGGATTTTAAAGTAACTGAAAAGAGAGGAGTGCATAGGACCAATATTGATAAAAAAAAAAATTCTAGGACCATTTAATTTAGCGCTGGGACAAATATTTCAATATAAAAGTTGAAATGCATTCTGTGGCAAAAATGATCATGTTCGTATTCGTTCTTATAACAGGATTTATAAATGACTACGTCAACGGCAAAGGACAACCAAGGCATAAATGATGTCTGAAATAAAACACACCTTCTACTGCACTGTACTGTACTGTACTGCGTTTCTTGTCTGTCATCAAAATTTGGTTTCAGGTCTGTTTCACTACTGATTACTGATTACTGAGCTATGCTTTTTTTGGGTAGTATTGCAATGCACCAGTGTGGTTTTTGAAGTTTGATTGAAGTGTCTTACCTTGGCTGCTGGCTGGCTTGCCCTTGTTGATCTGCTTGAGTCGTTTCTGGTGGGACTTGCCGTTGTAGTGGATCTGGGCCTGGGTCAGGGAGTTCAGCTGGATGTTGCACACCTCACAGAGGGTGTAGGTCTGATGCTTCTTCTCCCTCTTTGCCCGCTGCTCCGAAGAGGCGGGGTGTGGCTCAGAGAAGTTCCCCAGGTCTGAGGAGGCCCCCGACAGGCCATTCTCCACCAGGTGCGCGGGGCTCAAGGGCCGCTTCATTCCTTTAAAAAAACAAGAACGAATACAGAAATAAAAGGGTTCTGTTCTTAGTTTCCAGTGCTGCCTTTAAGAAGTATTTATCAGCAGGTATTAAACAAATCCATTCTTTAATGGGTTGATTTCAAAACAAGAAAAGCTGTCCTTCCCTCACCTTTACAACAGAGTACAACTCAATGGCAATTACATTAACATTGGAAACAAATTTTCCAAGATACAAGTGCACTGCACACACATATGCAGAGACCTCTAATCCCAGACTACACAGATCTATAGATTACAAATGTGTATAAATGCAACAGTTTATGGGATTATAACCAAATGCAATCTGAAAGTTCAAGGCAGCTATGATGTTCACCATGGAGACAGACATGCTCAATCAGTGCATACCGTTTCACTTGTGATCTGTCCTTTAATTGCCAACCTGTTGCCTGGAGATGCAGTTCATACAAGTTGCCTCAAGGTGTCAGTGTTTCACCTGTTTAAGGCCTCAAGCACGGAACAACTCTTTCTCAACTCATGATACGCTCATCGGTTTAAAAAGTAAATGATTTTATGTGGGGAAATGTTTATGAATTCTGCATTAAAAAAATGAGCACAGTCTTACACGCAAAATAAGAAGCTTTACACAAAGTTACATAAATGGAATATCGGTATATCAAAAACATCATTTGGGAATAAAAAACAACAGCTGTTTTTAAGATTTCCTGATGCGGGGGGATGCATGATTACATCTAAAACTGCATTTGGGATAACAAACAAAGGTATTCTTCTTTCTGTTAAAGTGCAAGGAAGGCTTTACTATGGAGAGCTGCACTGAACTGATACCAAAGTGTGTTTTTCAAATGTGGGCTACATCATTTTGATGTAGCCCATCAAAATGATGTGCAAGAGAGGCTAAGGGATTCTGAGAAACTGCTATCTAGCCCCGGACTCAAAATAAGCAAATATTTTGCATAGGGCCATGCGATTTGACCGAAACTGAGGCCAGAGTGTCCAGTTTGTTACACCACACAAAGGGGTGATGCAGACTAGTCTCTGTGCTGTTTCTCAGAAGATTAGAATTAGATTGAAGGCATGTCACAAGCAGTTTACTGAGAAGCATCATCATCTAGAATAGAACGACTCAGATGCTGATTAGAAAACACAATGGCGCCATCTAGGTCTAAACACCAGGACTGCAGCCAAAACTTTTCACAGCTTTCCATTATAAGATATGTTTACATGCTCGTGCCTTTACTAGGAGAGTCACTCAGGGACCAATGACCTTGAGCTGACACTGCAAATCTGAGGCAGTGAGGTTCTTCCTCTAAAACCCTCCCACTTATGTAATACCATAATCATTTTGGGAACAGCCATCTGGCCCATCAAGGCTCATCCCTTGTTAGCACACCATTCTCCCCTACTGAAAGCACAGAATCTAGTCTTTTTAAAAATGTTCCCAGTGTTTTACATCCTACATCCCATGTGTTTATAACTGTGTGTTTTACTCAGCTTCCATTTATGCCCTCTTGTTCTCTCTGTGTAAATTTGAAGCAGTGTCTTGGGTTAACTTTATCTGTACCATTTATGATTTTAAAAACTGCAATCAAACAAGTCTCCTCTTTCCTTTGTTTCTGGGCTGAAGAGATTTAATTATTTTAATCTGTCCTCATACATAGCTCATGTTATGCCATCTAGGGTATGGGTCTGTTTATTATAGTACAGACAAATGAGTATTAATAAATGCCCTGAGTGAGGTTTACAGCAATACATCAAGTTCATTTAATCAATAATAGAGACATCATAGAAATCTGATAGCACCACCAAAGGTGACAGCTCACAAGAAAAATGACCAGTTGTCCTTCGTCGTTATGTATTGATGGCTGAATCAGTACATTCTCACAGGGTTTTCATGTTGTTATTTATTCTTTTTAGAGTTGTTTTCTTGTGCAAGGCATCAAACCGCGTTATCAGAGACAGGAGTTCGAAAACAGATTTGAAACTAGCTGGGGTAAAACTTTTTTTTGTATCATTCTTTATGTCGCAATAAAAAACTACTGTTTTCAACCCATGTTATGAACAGTAGTTTAGGTAGTTTTTATAATAAAAAACACAAAGATTAACTACATAAGCACGATAAACTGTGCTTTATTTTGCTCTTATCTGCCCCCTATTTTACTGCATTTAATCCTGTACTTCAGAATACTGTAATCTGCCAAGTGTTTAACCTGTAGTACTTTGTATTTAATCATATCCTGATGTAACTATCACTATTATCTGCTGTATTATTGAATTGTGGTTTGTCACACTTGTACTTTGCTTGAACAAAAGTTATTGTATTTCTTGCTCTTATTGTATTACTTGTATTGTAACACTTGAAATGTATTTGCTTACGATTGTAAGTCGCCCTGGATAAGGGCGTCTGCTAAGAAATAAATAATAATAATAATAATAATAATAATAATAATAATAATAAGTAAACTACCGTGCCCAAAACGATGAACTCCAGCAATGCAAAAATAAAATTAACATTCAGAAAATGAACAGTTTAAGTAACAATAAAGCAAATGAACATGTACTGAATTAATGGGCTTATATGGTATCTCCCTTACTTGAGGTAGTATACCGTATTTCGCTTTTGCTTTGTCAGGATATCATACAGCATAAGTATGTAGTTCAATAGGTAGGTATTTTACAGCTCTAATGCCAATAATCTTAGCAGTATTGATCGGGGGATGTAATGGCTAGTAAAATGCATGACTTCCTGTTAATGTGCAGAGAACAAGACAGAGGCTCTCTCAATGACATCTTGAGTGCAGTTGCACGGATTGCAATGGGGAAGCTAGGTCAATTTGGGGTTTAATTCCAGCTATTAGGTTTGCAGTGATTTTCGGTTTGCGAAAAATAGAAATAAACACATACCTGACGCTGTGAAAGACAAGCTAGAAGCCAACAGCAGCTGCATTGAGGAAGGGTTGCAGTCGGATATTTCCGATGATTAATTTTACCCCTTGATTTTTCTCCCCAGTTTGTAATGTCTGTTTAAGCAAGAGGTCATTTTAGCCGGACAAATTAAACATTTAAAAAAAAAAAAGTGTTTTTATTTAGGACAAAGAATTTTAGCAGTGGTATTCCATCGGTATGAACAAAAACTGGAAATCATTTGCAGTCCTATTATATTGTACAGCCAATGACAGTGGGCTACCACACCAGGAACACTGTGAAATATTTGTTCCAAATCCATTGGGTTTGCCATCGCTGGTAATGCTAGGCTCCGCTTATGGTACTGTACAAAATATAAACACAATTTATAACACCATTGTATAAATGCAACGACTATGTTACTTGAAATATCTGTACGTGTGTTGTGGCTCCTTTACAAGAGCATCCTGGAAGATGATCAGTTTCAGAAATCTCTCATCAATGCTTTTAAACCACAGGCCTGCGAGAATGCTCTTCACAATGACGAAAGGAACACTAGATTAATCCAGGGGCTCTCTGAAGCAATCGTTATCAGTTGCCTCAGATGAGGGAATATAGACCAGGGATTAGGCTGTAATGGGATTTCAAAAACAGGTGTCCTTTTTTTTATACAGATGACTTAATGTGTAATCTGTTCATTCATTAACGAAGTGGTCTCCTGATCTCCTTAGCCGTCTGTTTTAGGCTGCAGTTAAATGTTCCTTTTGAAAGGGATGTTCTGTCCAGCAGAGATGTAATAAGAGGAGCATTGGTTCATTTGTGCCGGATCAGATCTGGTGCCTTTATGTCTGACAGGCGAGAATGATTAGCCAAATAAAATAAAAAATAAATAATAATAATAATAATAATAAAAATGTGTTGCAAACACATTTGTCATTCACAAGCTGAATGACAAACGTACCCTGTAATTATATATTTTAAAATGCGACATCTATGAGCAAGAAAATTACTAGTCTGCTTATAACCACCACGGCAAAATGGTAAAAAAAAAAAAAAAGCACTCTTAACAAACGCTCCAGTTCTTGAGATGTGTCAACCCGACGCTGGTATTGTTCAAAGCTGAAGATTATGTTAAAACACGGCTAGGCAAAGGACTGCATGCAGCTACCGACACCAACAATAAGATCCGGTACCTTTATGTTTGCACATTAACCCCTGAAGAGGAGCAAGAAAAAAATCCTTTTGGTGCTATACAGTAGCTTTAGAGATGCGTCAAAAAATAAATTTACTGTACTAGAAACAACAAGTTGAGCGAGGTGGTGAAATCAAACATCATCTATTTGGCCCAATACGTAAGTTCTTTATTTGAGAAACGGAGAACCTAGAGAGAATGGCAGACCAGACCGACAGACATCTTCAAATCCTTGGATCACCTGGAAGTAAACCCAATTAACATCAAGTATGGTTATCCAGGCAAAGCTGGGGCTTTATCATTGCACTACGGAACAAGATCGAGAGCAGCCTGGTCATAAATAACCCATTATTATAGGAACCCGCGGTGTCAGCACGGGCCAGCAGAGGCATGGGTGCTATGGAGGGTTTTGCAGGCCAGCGTCACCTACCCTTTTCTTTGTGGTCATGGGGACCCCATCCATCACAGCTTGAACCTCTGCTGAAAGGACCCTTGACCTGCCTTTCAGATTCTCGTAACATTTTTTTTTTTTTTTTACAATTGATGGGCCATGGCTCCCTTCCACCGGCTCAAAATAGGCTTTTACATGTGTAACCTGATCCCCCCCCAGCCCCACCCACCCAGTGGACGCCTGGTCTAAGCGCTGCCTTAGAGGCCCACTCTTGCCCGCAGTAAAGACATTTTTTTAAATCCCTTCTGAAATTAAATCCGGATTCCTCTAGGAGAATGGCAAGTCCCATTTGAAAAGTCCAGAAGACTCTGCTGTTTGTAAACGCAATGATAACCTTCACACCAACCTTTAAACCAAGCAGCCAGAAATAGTTTGTCTTCCACTCGAAATAAACTTGGTGACTCCTCAGTAAGCCTGCCTGCCTATATCTCTCATTCTCCCCCTGGCTCAAGCCCTGTTTACCCAAGAACTCTCTGATGCCTCTTTAGCTAAGTAACTATCGTTCCACATAATTTATTATGCTCCGTTAATTCAAGTTGCATTAATCAGTTTTTTGGAAGTTGTAAATTTTCCCGGTTGGCAGGAATTTGAACGCCCTGGGTTTTTTTGGCCAGTATGACTTTCAAAATACTTCCAATTATCTACAATTTTTAGGTTTTGTTTCACCTGAACAATTTGTTCTTGATTTCCTGATATTCCTACATTGCGCTGGCATTTTGTACCTAATTATCCATTTTGCTTTAGAGTAACAAACAAACTCCTAATTTACATGATTCAGTAGATTGACCAAAAACACTGGCCTTAACACTAGTTACATTGTAAAGTCACCCTGTGTTTATGTGTGACATCAGTAAGGATTGCTCTCCACTCTAACCCTAGTTTGAGAGTAATTCTGAATCTGTGTGCCATTTTTCACTTAGAAAAAGAAAGAAAAAAAATAAAACTCTTTTCCTTTGGGAAGGAAAAGGTACATAACACTTCAAATTACCTCACAGTATATCTTACTCAAACTGTATATTCATCAACCCTATTCCAAAATACTGACATGATGTTGACACTGAAATGCAACTGGAGCCACTGTTGTCACACAGTGGCTTAAATGCTCTGGTTTATGTATCTCTAATTACTGTGTACATAACAGTTGCTTAGTAAATGCATGTGTACTTACACATAATTATGATGTTATTATGCATAGTTTGCATGATATAACCCTAACCCTAACAACTCTAAACATAACACTAACCCTTTTCTGATACAACTGTGCACTTACATATATCGTGCAAAAAGAGTTACACATTAAGTGTAACTGCTATATAAACACACAGTAATTAGAGACACTTAATGTAAACTGTTACCTGGAAAGTAATGTGTGAAAGAGATGCTCAAGTGTGTTCTTTTTGCTGAATGAGTTTCTGAGGTTACTCAAATGCTGTGGATGGGAGAAGTGTGTCCTGACATAAACTAACTTTTATCAGCTAAATATTTGTTGTCATTGCAAAGAGAACAGAGCCCAGGGACTAGTAACACTTCTGAGCTGCAAATAGAAAATCTGAGCTCCATCAACAGCACAGCTCTGAACTTACAGCTGCGGAACAAGCTTTTAAATTCCATGAGTCCTGCCGCAAAGAGATCCGAGAAGGGTCCCTCATAAATACCGCCGTCAATTCGTTAAACGCTCCAATCGTAAAACAAGGACAAAATGCTATAAACATTTCAGCATCCAGCTCAGCCATCGTCTCAGTCTTATCCCATTAGCTTCAAGTCAAAACCGTATTGACGCAAATATCTTTGAGAGACAGCCGCTAGGGGCGTGACCAATTAATATAACTTCCTACACAAGTTCTTGAGATGCCGTCAGTAGTATCTGGATTCGGCTGCCTGTTTTTTAATGATTAGTGCGATCACAATATTCTTTGTGAAGATGGCCCAATCAATATGCTGTATATAGATTCTGATAGTCAAATAATGACCGCTTGAAGTTTCATTACTATATGGTGACTGCTTCTGTAGACAGCGATAATGCCTTTACCAATTCAACTTAATGTCTAAGTTGAATTGGTAAAGATTAGTTTACTGCACTAAGCACAACCGTGGGATGTGTACAATGTGCAAGGCTGGAAAAAAAAGATAGTATACCGTTTCTTATCAGGTTTTACTGTCAGCTAAATCCGATTCCCAGGAGCAAAAAGTTACCAATAAAGTTCAGAGCAAAATCTTGAGTAACTCAAACTGTGCTGCAATGAGATTTCTAATTTGATTACTCAGTTGCTCATCTTTTTGACATTACTACTTACATTAACATTTTAGGGTAGCACTAATAAGACCGACACTGTTTAGATCATTAAAATAGCCTCCCTTATTGTTGGTGCCATTAAAAAAAAAAAAAAAAAAGTATTTTAATGGTTTAAACAGCAGCAGTATATAGATCAACGGTTTCCCAGAGTCCGTTCTCTACCTAACAGCTTTTTAACAAGTCAAGTTCATTCTGATAGGGTTTCTAAATTTAGCACCAAAGAGGCGACTGCTTTCTCTGTGTTTCCAAGCTTAGAACTATGCAGCGATGGCCCACTGTCGTGCATCAGAATTTAACGACAAGATAAAGTAGATTTTCAATCACACAACCTGATCTCGCCCATTAACTTAAAGCTGTCAAACTAAGATAATTTAAACTGTCGTTTCATTCCTCCTTTTAGGATTTTAATACCGTTAATGCACCAGTACAGGGCCTGCGCTCTGTGTGTACAAGGTATCTTGGCACAAGCTGAAATAAATGTGCCAGACACATTCTGAGAGCCTGACAGTTTTATTATATATACTGCCATACTGCCATATTCGGCACGACTAGATTGATTTCTCCAGCTAACAAACATTCAGCAATTATATTTTCTGGAATGTTTTCTCACGGGTTTGTGTTCAGTGTTCTGTTTGTGCTTTAAAAGGAATTTCACAGAAGTAAAGATTTACAGAAGTGTGCAGTAATTTTACAGAAGGCGGCTATGTTCTTAACTCTGCTAGCGTAACAACTTTTTTACAATGCTCTTGTTGTTTCCTGTAGTTTATTTAGTTTTGCTAGACTGCCATCACACTAGATTCAGTCCATGCGCGATCCCATCTAAAACTCCTTTTACATGGTGACAGGTAGGATCTTAACACTTACTGCACAGGAAGGGAATCTACAATGGAAGGATAAATGGGTTCACCCGATTCAAAGTATAAAATAAAATTTGGAAAACGAAACTTGGACTCGCAAGAAAGGTTTATACCTCGTTAAATTTATTTAAAGTTGTGTTACGTAATTGTTTTATTAAAAAAAAAAACTACTGCGGTAAAACTTGCACTCAGCATATGTGTGTTTTGGTGAATGAGCTTTGGCTAAGGGCACAGACAACTTGCTGATGGTTTTGTTGAAGAGGGTAAATACTGTAGACCCTCACCTGGTCCTCAATGGCTTTTCCAAATAATATGACTGACCCTTAACAAGGTCAGTTGAAATCAGACTGGACTAAAGAGCTGGACTGGAATAGCCAAATATAAATTGATATTTACCCTCCTAAATAGTAAATGAATGCACTTTCTGAGAAACTGATTACAGTTGTACTGTTCACTATACACTCCCCTGATAGACTGCAACAGGATGGCTTCACTGGAATTGGAAGCACTGGAATGGGAGATTTTCTCCCATTCCAATGCTCACCCAGGCTCAGGTTTATACAGCACTTGGGGTGACCCCATAAAACCTGTCAACAGCAGGAATGACCCCTGGAACCCCGCAGGCAGAGGCTAACAGAAAGTGAGAGCGAGAGAGAGAGAGAGAGAGAGAGAGAGAGAGAGAGAGAGAGAGAGAGAGAGAGAGAGAGAGAGAGAGAGACGGACTGCCTGTCCTCTCCCTGCCTCAGTTGCTCTTATCTTCTGTCTTTTGGATGTGCTCCATTGCCTTTCCATTTCTCAGCACTATCATCAGCAGCACTTGGATAAAAAAAAACAAACAAAAAAAAAACATTATGCACCAGAATTTTAACAGCCCCACTTCCTCGAATCAGCTTCCTCGAATTTCCATCTGGTTGTTTGCAGTGTAAAATTAAACAGCGTTTTTAGATATCAGCGTTCAGGTTAACCGTATGAAGACTGTGCTGTTTTTCTTTTATAAATCAATCATTTACTTCGGACGAGATGTTGTAGATTCAACACACCCATGGACATACAGTAGGACAATTTCCATTACAAACATCTGCCAGACTGGGGATAGTGTTCGTCTTGCAATCCAATTCCCCAAGTGATTCAATTTAACTGCGTTTCCACCATTCACCTATTAAAAAGCACCCCCCACTTTGTTGCCGGATGTGTTAACATTTAGGAGGTTTTGTTAGAAGTGCAATGCTGATGATCAGCCCCTAAGGCGGAGTAAAATAAATATTTCAGAGGCTGCAACCCCCTCCCCTCACCCCCTCCCCCGACATCCTATAACACCCCACCCCACCCCAGGTCATAAGAGTTTGTTGCTTACTATACGAACCATCTAAAACGCCCTCCCACTGAAAGCCATGCTTACCATGTTGGTAACAACCAACATGATGCTTGTTAATGTACTCTGAATCAAAGGCTGTCCCTAGGGTGCTGTTAGAGCCTGCCGTGCTGTGATTGAGTGTTTGAATCTCTGTTGACAGGTCCATCTATACTGCACTGCATTGAGAACACTGTACTGAACAGCCCTGATCTGCTTGAAGGACCCAGAGGAAAATAATAAATCAAATAAATCACAAACCAATTTTTACTCCAAAGTGCCGCTAGCGCCATTTTGTTCTTATGTAACAAAAAGTAGAAATAAACAACTTAAGAATCCTGGTGAGCCTTGTATTAAATTCCCCAGTTGTATAATTCGTGTTCTGTAACTTCAATAGGTTTCTTTCAGAAAACAATCGTGGCCAATGACACTTTGGTGGGAATGGGCTTGTGAATTTCGCGCACTGTACTGTGCCGTACCACTGGGATTTACTGTATAATGTATAATACGCCAGGACATTACTTCCAGTCAATCAATGTCACCGCACATTATTAAACTCAGAAACACCTAGACTTATGGAAGTATGGAAGTATATGAAATGAGAAAGAAACAGGCGTTCAAGAATGCCAACAGACAATCCCATTAAGCAAAGTGGTGGTTCAGGCAGGGAACTCACTTTTAACCTTAGATCAAATCACATAAACATCAAGCATATTTTAGGTGCTTCCAATACCAAAACAAATCATCAGTCGAACAGCTAGTATCTTATTTGTCTTACGATAAGCAATACGTCCAATGATCGGCAAGGAAAGGATTTACATCTTACCTCAATTCATTATGTCCCCGCTGTGCGCCAAAGTTCGCCTCCTCCTCCCCAGCCTCCACCTGCTTTTTGGCTTCTTCTAACAGGGAGGGCGCTATCCTGTCCCCCTGCCCATGGCTTCCCTATGGTCAACCTCTCAGCTTATCTGCGAGCTGATATATGGGCAGGGGTACCTCGAAAGTCGAGACCAAAGGCCAAAGAATGCAGCGTAAAAATATGTATAATGTAGTAGTGTTGCCTAGTCTGAGCTTTAAAAAATAATCTATCGCATGAGTTTCCAGACTGAACAGCTATACTTGCAGCGTGGGAGGTTACACAATACATGTTCTACTACTGCTTAGGAAACAGGAATTTAATAGAATGTTTTCTTACATGGGGTCTAGTCAATTGATGTGGATGCAAATACATTTAAATCATTATACAGGAACCTTTTCTGGCATTTTTATATTATTTAGACAGAAATACACTTAAGACACTGTAGCTGTTTAAAACCTTGCTACAGAAAGAGCCTGATTTTAGATCAGACGCTATTAATATCAATCAATTGACCCCACAAATGTGTTGTTATATTGTTAACATTTTACAGGAAACACTTATAGCGCTGGTCTTTTTTTTTTTAATTATATAGGCTTTTAAAGGGCAACTGTTTGAGATCAAGCAATAAGAATGAGTCACAGAGTTCATTATGAGAACTCTTCAGTCATTTACATTCAAACCCACCTACAGTACACCAGCCAAGCTCATCTCACATGCAGTTACTAGCCTGTTGGAATCGGTGACATCCTACACTGCCACACTTGAGAATGTACCCTTTTAATACCCGTCCACAGTGGTTTCAATTGTTTCAGCTCTCGTATTTGCCAGGAAAAACGCTTTGTTTTGTTTGCCACTGTTTGACAGGGTGACAGTCTCATCTCGAACCCTGTTACCTAGCTTCGTAACAGATCATGCCCGCTGTGCATTTAAACAAAACCAAAAAAAAAAAGCAAAAACCTGCATTTATGGTAATATGCAATTTATTTCACCTTTTAACATTTGAATCCTGCCAGCTTGTCAGACAACCAGTTCTTGTACTGTTATTGCTGTGTTGTATTACTTTTTAAAATAGGAATTGTTTTTTGTACTAATCTAAGAGTGGGGGAACAAAAGCTACTGCTCTGGTCAACCTTAATTTACCCTTTGTTTATCCTTGATATCACTGTAATAGTAGCTGACTTTATACAGTATAAACTGACAGTGGTTCTGTCCCCAACTACTTGAGCAGTTTCACTCTAGCAAAAGATTAAGTTGATATTACTTATATATGGGTATCCAGGAATCAGAATGTCAATTAATATATAACAAAGTCTTCCTGTCTGAACGGTGACAAGCTTACTATGCTAACAACACACCTTGGACCTTGTATTTGCTATTATTACAATAATAATTATTTTGTCATTTAGCAAACGCTTTTATACTCAGCGACTTACAGAGACTAGGGGGTGAACTATGCATCAACAACTGCTGCTGAATCACTTGCAATAGGACCTCGGTTTTATGTCTCATCCAAAGCACGGAGCACAAGGAGGTTAAGTGACTCAGGGTCACACGCAGTGAGTCAGTGGCTGAGCGGGGATTAGAACCGGTATCAAGCCCTTTTCTTTAACCATTGGACCACCAAGCTTTTTTTTTTTTTTTTTTATCAGCAGTCTAGCATTTAATACTGTACCTTCATTGCTGTTTCTGCTCAAATCATTATCTGCTTTGCTTACTAATATTACTTCTGAAAAGACTCCTCAAGCCTGATTGTGCACTGAAGCCTGTGCTACCCCCAATACTAGGAAAATAGAGATGATACTGTATATACTAACTTTGATAAATGCCCCAAACATTGTATTAGAAGATGCCAGGATAGTAACGGAGCCCCTTGCACCATAATGGTGTGACCCTTCCAGGGAATTCTTAATTCCACGTTGACCCTGCTTGTGCAATCCCAGCACTGTGAATAAACAGCGCAGACTCCAGCCTCCAGCTCCCCACCCGAGGAGAACGCCTTCGTTTTCTCGCTCCATAGCTTTTCTTAATGACGTCTCTGCAGTCTATCAGTCTCTTTGAACCTGAGCTTGAAGGCCATCTCTTTAAATATCCTCGACTCAGTGGGAAAGGGAACACTTGCACATTTTGTGAACCAGTGAGCCGGGAACCCAAACTAGCAAGCTGGAACCGTTGTCAAAACAGCAGCGGCAGGACGTCCCGGGCCGTGTCTAAGCAGCCTTGACACAGAGTGATGGATGCCCCTTCTCGCTGCTGGATGGTTTGCTTCATTGAGTTTCCACATTCTCCGTTTCTGCAGGGTGACTGTATCAGGATGACACACAGAGCTCTGAAAACAGCTGCAGTGGCACAGTGTAATGGCAAAGAGGTTCTGTACTGTGCTGAGGGGCAATGGTACTGAGGCACAGGAGCAGCTGCACTGGTGTCAGGCCACCCTTGGTAAAATGGTACCTTTTCTTATTTTGTCATACCAATGGCATCACAATGATGTGAACCAGTAATGACCAATGTGCAATATTTGTGTCCTAATCCAATGTATTACCACTGCAGGTAGTGGTTTGCTGACTTGCAGTGTATTATAATGTTATATAGTACCAATAGTACAGTATAACTTTTTCTTTATCAGAGCACAGTACGTGAACAATACATTCACTGCAAAAATTAAATATATACTTCTAAGTATGTTATTTGTGTGCAAAAAAATACTTAATACCTACAATTTCTGCTTTGAAGTTTACTCAGCCGTTTTATAACAGATCATAATAAATTCAGCTGCAGAGGATCCGTCTGGCAAAATAATGTGTTTTATTTTTTGCAGTTATTGAATCAACTTATCCTCCAATTTGCAAGCTTCAAAGCTCTCGTCTCGCATGAACCCAACCTCAACTTTAAATACCGTAGCGCTCTGTCCAGAAATGCATGACGTGCTGGATTTCCTCTGATCTTGACAGAAAGGTTTGGTATGGTCAGGAGCTTTATTTCTGCTCCAAGGTAACCCAGCTGAGATGCCATGTCTCTGCTCTTGTTAGGTCCTGTCGGCTCCTAGTTTAGGAGCTGGGTGGACTGTTATGTCAAGCAAGCACTCAAGTCACACTGTGAGACACCTGGCTGATAATACATAGGACCATATTTAGTAAAAGAGACAATGGTCCTGGTCCAAGATAGACATACCCCTAGAGTCAGATAAACAGATTTATATCACACCCAGAACCTGACCGCCAAATACAAGAAAAGATGGGACACCATCATAATTCCAGTGTATTAGCCTGAAGACACCCCAACAATCACAAAGATTGCACAAGGATCCCGAAACAGCAGTACCCCATAGGCATAATTCACATGGCGGTCATGTCCCCCTCATATAGCAGCAGTACCTAGACACCAATCTGAATGAAACTGTCCCCTCCATTTCTGAAACCAAAGTTACACCACTGAGTGTCCTGGTACAGGTACTAATACGTTGTGATGCCATTGGTTTGTCAAAATACAGTGAGATACCAATGATAGCTGTTCATGTGCTTATCATTGCTGCCTAGTCTAGGTCCATTGCTGAGCTACTGCTGGAAATGAAGATCATTTGTTGAGGCGAGGACCTTGGTGAAACGGAATCATCTTACAGTTAATTGAATGTTGTTAGTCCTGTGGAAGACCTGTAATAGAGGTGTCAAAACCATCACCTCAGCGCTAGCTAAAGTGCAACACTGTGGTCACGAACTACAGGTGGGAACTTTCTTTCAACAGCACTGCCACCTGCCTTGACAAAAAGGCACAGCAAGTTACCATGTAAATACATGAATCCACTCTCCACACATGATAATACTTTTAACAGAGAGATACTGTAATTTTAAAATACGTTTAAACCTGCTTCCACTGCTGTACAGCTCTGGCTAAAAGTTTTGCATCGCCCTATAGAATTAACACTTCATAAAGTTGATTAAAACATGCTGTTAAGTTACATTGCACTTTGTAGTTTTCCATATACTTAACGAACAACTGACAGAAATGGAAAACTCTAACACGAAAATACTGTACTATGGTTTCCAGTAGACTTTTTTTTTTTTTTAGCGATATCATTTTGTAGTTTTATGATTATATGGTCTGATTGCAGTTAGACAATTGCTGTGAGGGTGATCTACAGAACAGGAAGAGTACCAGGCATCGTGTTAACTTTAAAAAATCAAACACTAAGAAAATAAAAAGTCCCATTGCAAGACCATGGTAAATGCTATATGGTACAAATGACAATGAAACTATCATCAGTGATATCACTGGTTTATCATTCTCCTCCCTAGTTGCGCTATTTCATTTGTGTGCACCTCTAAGCTGTAACGGTATCTTCAGATACCTCAAAACAACAGGATCTGTTATAAAAGGTTACTTAACCCCAGATGAAACTAAAAAATGCCACATACGCTCCTCATATCAGCGAGCGCTGGGAGTTGAACATTTTGCAGTTTCACGGTAGGTCACTTTTACTAAACGCTTGCATGCAGAGCTTCCATTAACCAGGGGATTTAGCAGATTCAGAGAAAAGCTTACCCAGCGCTTCCTGGAACCCAAGTAGGTTTCTTAATATAATATAATAAAATAATACTGCACTAGGAGCTCACAATACCCCTCCCCAGCATACAGAAGGGATAAAAAATAAAAAAAAGTCACTGATGAGCCGAGGTTAAAAACAGCACTTCCAGTACTTCCAGACATACTTGTTGTGTTTATTCCAGCTGACAGTAATTGCGCTTGAAGGGATACAGATCTAATAGCTTGTCGGAATGAACTGGCTGCCAGGCTGTGTCTTCGGATAAAATGTCAGTCAACTTCAGTCCACCCGGTTTACCCAGCGGCCCCTGCAGTTCAATAGCAGGTTATGTAAGATCGTCACTTGTCAAACGGGGGGCGGTTTGATTCGGGAAATAGATGGTACCTTGTTAAAATGGACAACTATAAAATACACTTAATAGTGTAACATCATGGGCCACTAAACTGGGATGTCGCTGCAAAGACAATGCCCATACCAGTCATTTATCATCACAGTTCTCAAGATAATGCAAAAAAAGTGCAAGTTTGTCTCCACTATTGTTTTGCCAGTTAAAAAGCATTTAGTAACTGAACACTATTTACCATATTATATTCCATTCCTTTCCAGTTTCCTCCCTCAGTCTCCAAGTAAATGTCGCCCTGCATTTCTCTATTGTAAATTTTAATACAGGCTTTCTTTATCTTCCCGATCTCCATTTAAATCCAGACAGCACTCATAATTACTCCAGATCCCTGGTGAAATTAGTTTAATTGGTGGTATTATCCTTCACCCTAGCAAGTGTATTCAACAGCTGTCCCATACTGGTTTTATTCCAGCTTCAGTTCTGTAGTAGGTGTGAGTGTGTGTGTGTGTAAGGACTATGTTAGTGTAGTAACATGGATGTGGTGATGCTATAACCTTGGCGTGTAGTTTCTTAAGCAGGTTTTTGGCAGAAGTAGTTTGCGACAAACTTTCGATATACAAGCAAGTGTCTTAACCGCTGTACAATACGCAGAACCCTCCAGAAGCCCATGTTCCTTTACCTTGTCTCACCCCTAGGGGGCAACAGTATGTTTAATCCCAGTGCATCACATGGAACAAACCTGCCTCTTATGAGTCAGTGTGTGAATATCAATACCCTACCACACACACACACACACACACACACACACTCACATACACACAACTGGGGTTAGGCTGGGGGCTACATCAGCCTATTGCACACAAAACGTTTCAAGAAACTGTTAAATATTGTCAACCTGGCTCAATCACATGAACGCGGATTGCGCAGTAGAAGATAATCTTCTGTTTTAAAAATGGAAGATTAGATTATTGTAGAAAATATGACACTTCATATAACGTTTACATTTCTAATTAAAACCATATTCTTGCTAATGGTTCTGAAGAAGGATTTGTGCAAACCGCAGGTTGGAAAGATGAATGCATTTGAATATTTTAATAAGCCAACAGGGAAAGGACTGTGTGTAATTTGTCTGAGTGGGTGAGAATTTCAGGTTAATGCGAGACAGATTGGAAATTGCTTTTGGGATAAATAGATAGATATGATAGATAGATAGATAGATAGATAGATAGATAGATAGATAGATAGATAGATAGCTATATTGTAGATAGATAAAAATGCTAAGCCACAAAAATATAATAATAATAATAATAATAATAATAATAATAATAATAATAATAATAATAATAATAATAATAATAATAATAGCACAGACACACTTCTGTCTGTGGCATTTATTTACTATTTTCAGAGTATAGAAATACTAAAAGAAACTTCAATGACAAACATTTCCACTGAATGACTAATTGGTCACATTAAGAGAAGTGGGTGTGTGCTAATTATCCACAAATGAGACATTAAGCTTGCAGAGCTGCGAGTGGCTAGTCAGTCAGAAGAAATGTATGAGAATTAAGCAAGCAAGTTCAGTTATGTGTTCTTCTGACATACATAGGATTGAATACAAACAACAGAAAGTGAGCTACAGTGAGCTACAGTGAGGGGGGCTAAGATGTTCTAATATACTTAATAAAATGTTGTACTGGACCCTTTTTTTTTTTTAAGTGTTCTAAGAGGAATGACAAGGGGGTTAGGCAAAGATTCTACCTGCATAAGAAATCAATCAGTCACGTAAGGGACAGCCCATTTACATGCACACAGAAGTGTGTGCTACATATCGCAGGTGTTTTGAAAGCATTTGGCTTTATTTTATTTTTTTTGCTTTTTTCGAAACAGGCAACTGTTGAATAAGGCGGGGTTAGCAAGTGTGTGCTTTGGAGAGCAATTTGTTTTTTTTTTCAGTAAAAAAAAAAATGATCAAAGTAGCTGCTGTAGGATGTGAGAAAACAGCAGGCACACAGAGAACCCTTTATCACCTGCACGATGCTTCTGCACTTTCAGTTTTTAATATACGTGCTACCAGACCCTTCAACAGCCTACACACAAGATCTTTTCTGTCCTCTGAAGCAAGCAGGCAGGCAGGCAGGCAGGCAGGGAGGGAGGGAGGGAGGAAGCAGCTTATGAAGGGAATGGTCTTAGCTCCCTCTGTTCCCTGGCCAGCTCTTTCCGAATGCCCCGGCCAGCCTGCCACACAATCCCCCCGTTCACAGCTTATAAAGAGGGCTCTGATCTGGGAGTGTGGCAGCGCTTGGACACCCACCCCAGCTCCACTCTCAGGTTCAGAACATTCCTCACATAATTCCCTCGTCTACAAAAACTGTGGTGGAACATCCAAAAAACACTGGGACTGGAAAGTACCTTAAAGGCATAAGTTTGTGTTTTATATATAGATTACCTTTTTCAAAACCACGCGTAGTAAATCCAAACATTGCAGTCTTACTGAAGTTTCCAATGTACTGTGTTCATTAAAAACACGTCAAAAGCAAGCTAAAGCCTACTGATGAATTGCTACTATCCCCATATTCTCAGCAAACTAACCTCAGTTGTAGCAACCTATAGAATTCAGTACCACAGTGCCACCTATTGACCACGCCACGCTAGATGAATCACGCCAAGTGTATGACCCAACCCTGACCTTTCTATAAACTTCAAAATCAAAGTGTCTAAAGAAGCTTACTCTCTACAGAGGTTATATAGAGAAGGTGATGGTTGAACCATGACCCATTCCACATAATTTGTATTTTGAAATGAAATGCAGAATTAAGTAACAGTCAGTACTGGTAACGAGTACATAATAAAAACCAAAAGGCTTCTGTAAGGCTAAAAAGTTTATCCATGGCCATGGAGCATGTAAGCCACCAATGTCTTTGATATTCTACTTGCTCAATAACATCCAATGGGTGGTCTGGGGATGTCAGATATGTAATTGCTGAATCCCATGGCAGTTTAAATTTAACAGTTTTTCACCAGTGCGGGCATAGAGTATTCGTTCAAGGTTAACTGTGTTTTTTTTGTTGTTGTTGTTGTTGTAAATTCTGACTAATGACAGCAGTCTTGTTCTCAAACTAGGCTGAACAAAAAGCCCTTCAGGGATCCCAGTTTCTTATCCCCGGTGTGGTCAGTTGGTGACGTCTTCATTTGGTCTATTCGTGGTGTGTGCTGCAATTCAGGACGTGGGTGTAATGCTGTGTTTTGTCTGGGCTTTGTGTTTTACCCACTCGAGACTAGATCTTTGGCAGTATTTTAAGGCAAGTGCAATAGCAGGATTTATATAAAACGAGCAAAACGTGAATTTCAGTCATAGCTCAGTTGAATAATGCACAATAGGCAATTATATACTAATATAGTATTCCCCCTTTATAACGCTGTAGTCGGGAGCCATAATTAAGAGACTGTGTTATTTGTGTTCCACCTTATAATGAGAATACTAGTGTTAGTGTAATGGCATTATGGGGCAAATGGGAGCCATGACCGTACAATTATATAATTTATAACTGGTTCCACAGTATAAAGGGCCGCCTTATAAAGGAGGAGCATTGTACTATACAATAAAGTAAAGAAACAGACCAGTATAAAAACAGTTAATCGCAAGGCTGCAAAAACATCCTACAGTACTGAGTTTAGCAGCTGTAGCAGGGTGCTTAATCTTAATTAGTTATCGTGGATATGATAATCATCTTGATTTATGCTCTCATGTTTTAACGGCAGTGCAAAACAATCATGCATGCACTGATTGTCTCATTTATTAGCTGTCGGTTTAATGTCCTGTGATTTTACAATGTTTGAATGGATTTGCATCCCATTGATGAAATCTGCAAGGTGCTAGTGTAACGGATTCTGTCCTGTCCCGTCGGTGAGATGAGATGAGATGAGGTTAAAAGCTCTATAACCACGAACGCAGACAAGCCTGGTTCTTTTGCATTGCGCCCAGTCTCTGCCCTGTTACACTTTCAGGGAATGCTAAAAAAAAAAAAAAAATCAAATAAAAAGACAACGAAGGAAGCCAAAAGTGTTGCATTCTGCTCGTCTAATGCCAAATGGCTTTTACACAGCGTATTCTTAGCTCTTGGGTTTTGCCATGACCTTTGTCACAACTGTATGTGTTACACCTTATTTAAATTATGTAACAATTTAAAAGAATGTCTGCAGGTTCATATGACTTTGGGTGGATTGTAACAGGAGAAAAAAAACATCAGCATAGTTTAAAAATGCTACAGAAAAATAAAAGCTTTTCCCCTGGATCGATATAGTTTTTGTGACCAGAAAGTGAAATGTTACTAAAGAGAATCTAAATATTAATATTAAACTAGCAATAATAGTCAAATAAAATAAATAGGTAAGTAAGGTGTTTAAATCAAAACACAATTGTACCTGTAAAGAAACGGATTGAAATAAGCACCGTGAAAGTTATGGTAACTTTTATATTTCTTTGTGAAATATTCTATATTACTGTCAATGTGCTGAATAACATAATGCAGGAGGGTCCTTAGTGAAACATAAGGGCAAATTGGTTGAACATTATTCCCTGCTGCATATTAAATTGTGCTGCTTTGAATTCGAAAATAATTTAACAATAAAAGCTAATTAATCTAATCAGAGACAAGAAACTGTGTCTAGTTTGTGAAAACTTCTGTGGTTTGCAATTAGGTTTCACAGAACAGGTAGCTCAGTCTGTAGCGTTTTGCAAATGAGGAGGATATCCAGTCCAAAACGAGGGACTTACCAGAATTAATCCCATCGTATGAAGTACAGGAACTGTTTTGCAATTTTCTCCTTATTATATTTTACAGAAGTGCATTGCTGATAAAAAAAAAGGTTAAACTTCAATCATGTAATTAAGTTAAAACTATTGCCTGTTTATACGGTGGCAAAAATGCATGAAATTGTTTTTTTTTTTAAATCAAATTATACTGTGTTTGTATCACGAAATTACATTTTCTTTTGCTTCATATGTTAGGAAAATAAATGTTTTTTTTTTTACTTCACCATAATCTTTTTAATTATGATACTGCCTACAAGTTTTCAAGCAAAACATTCCGTAATGTTGTTATGTATCGTTACAATGTATTTAATGTATAAATCTTTTTGCACAATATAACCCTTACCCGGTCCCTAACCATTTTCTGATATAATTGTTTACTTACATATATTGTGTAAAAGATTTAAACATTTAGGGGTAGATGTAAGAATATGCGCAAAGTGATTCGTGGGTGCAAAAAACGAGCAAAAAACAGGTGCAAAAAAAACCCCATAATGCTGCCGTAAATCATGTTAGCAGCTGTAAAATCTGAAATGCAGCGTATGTAAAGAATGGTGTTCGTCTGGCTTTCTGCACCCTCTATCAATTTTGCACTTTGTCATCATTAATCCATTTAAATTATACTGAAATGCATTCAAATGAAGAAAAGAGCATGGAATTGGGCAGGATCTGGATACTAAGCGGGCGCAAACATTATAATGTGATGTAAGGATTTTGTCTCTAGCAGCTTCCAGTTGTCCTAGATGAGTTTTGGTTTTAATACCTTTTCTTGGAGGTTGCTCCCCTGGACGGAGGAATGTTGTTCTTTGTGTGTCATATATTGCTGGAATTGGTGGCAACCTGTTGGTTATGCTGCGCTTGTCTTCCAATGCTAAGGCCAAACATCACAGCACCTGGTCATGATGCCAGGTAAACTGTCCTTGGCTAAGACCCACCTTACATGCTGTCAAAATGTGTCTTAATGTAGCTGGCGATGAACACAAAGGACACCACGGATCCTCTCCAACCCATAGATTAAGGTTCTGTGGTGATGGAAGAACATCATATGTTGACCTGATGAGGAAACTGATACTGCTCTGTTCAACTGTCCATAGATCTCGCCAGCCAATCTTGCGTTGTTCCACGCTCTCCCATCTTGTCCATTCTCCCTGCTTGGCCTGGGAAACTGCCTTCACACACCTCATCCTCTCCTCCTGCTTTTGCACCTCGTTGACTACCAGCTTCCTCCGTTGAGCTGGGGCTGCTCTGTGCCATGTAGGACGAGCTGAACTGAGACCAAGGCCTCCTCGTCCATGCTGTACTTGCCCCATGATATCACTGATACGAAGGGCAGACTTTGCATCTTCCACAGCTTCCTTTGCTATCCACTTTCTTCCAGTTTTCAAAACAGGTGCTGCCTCCCTCACACATTTGTCGTGTGACTACCAATGTAATTTCCATTCAAACCTTGGCGCAATTAAACTCCTCGGTTAGAGCTGGGACTGGCAGCTGCAGTATCTCTTTACCATACAGACCCACTCTGCTGAGGCAGCGTGGAACTCCATTTGCTGACGTATGAACTGATTAACGCTTCCAGCTTCTCTACTGTTGTCAAGGAAACCTCATACACAGTGAGTGGCCACAGAAGTCTTGGCAGTTTACCAAACTGAAAGCACCAGAGTTTAAGTTTGCCCGGTAAAGCACTGCTGTCTATGCTCTTGCACTGCACTGCTTGCTGTCTCACTTCTCCAACACGAACTGTGTCCTTTAGGTCCTCATCATGCCATCTCCCAAGACTTTTCACAGGCTGCTCAGACACTGTTGGTATTGCTGTTGAACCTCTTACTTACTTTAACTTTAATTATAGATATGCTCCTTGATTTATTGGGCTTGAATTGCATTCGTGCCTATTCAGTGTTATTGATTAGTTTGCCCAATACAGTCAGGGGAGCACAGTCCCCAGTCCTCGCTGAGGATTCCAGAGGGAGTGTCGTATTGGCTCTGGCGCTCCCGTGGGTTAGGGAGGCAAAACCGACAGGGACTTTCTCCTCATCATGCTACAGTTTGCCCTACTGCCAGCCACCCTCCAGAGGCTAGTAGCTCATTGACATCCGCTCTTGAGTAGCTGGCGGCTTGGTCATGGGATCGAAGGACACCCACTGAACCTTCAGTTCTCCTGAGGTGTGGGAGATGAGGGGAAAAAATTATTGGGCATTCTAAATTGGGCCGAAAATCACGGGTAAATTAACAAAAAAAACTAAAAAGAAAAAAACAAACCTATAAACGACAATGAAATGTACTGACAAAGCAAGCCAAACTGTTATTCTACTTGACTTCTAGCCTGCAAGCTGATGATTGAGTGTTTCAAGTCATGGATAAACAGATTACAATACAAACCCACTCACCACTGATCTCCCGTTTTGAGAACAAACCGCCTCAGTGCTTGAATTGTGTGTAGTTTTTTTTTTTCTCTGAGGAATGCTATTTTGAGATCTCCAAACGGATTTAAAGCACGGAACACCACCTAACACCCTCCCCCACCAATACAGTACATTGAAAAAACAATTTGTTTTAAAACAGAAAAATGTAAAAGATAGGTGTTACTTGAAATGAGTTATCCAGAAAATGAACAGCAGCCAGACAGATTGTAATTGCATTTTGCACAATTTGATGATAGCTACATTTTTCTTCCTCCCTCCCTTTCTCTTTCTCTCTCTCTGCCTCTTGTTCCCGAAGTCAAAGGAAAGCTGTGGCTCAGTAAATATTAATGCGCAGTTACAGCCTTGCCATTATGTATTTATAGGGATTACCCAGCTGAAAGGGAGAGGCTCATCCTCAAGCAAAGTGCAGTAGCAAGCTGTGCCTGGAAACGAGTTTGGATTCAAATTCCATGTTGCAAAAACACTCAGCGAACAGTTTGGAGAGCAAGCCCCAAGTAATTATGCAGAGAAGGGTTATCACACCAGTGATTTCACATAGGGTTTCCATTGAATTAATCGAGCTGTTAAAATATACATTGTGTCGATAAACACCTTAGTGCTCTATAAAACCATTACTTTTTTCAGCACGTACTGAACACATTATTCATATTGATGGCTTTTAAAGTACTGAAACACTTTATGATGGGGAAAGAGAGAGAGGGAGACTGATTGTGTGCATTAATTCAAAGAGCCGGCTCTTTTTTTTTATCATTACAGTACTAGTATGTTATTTTGATTACAGTGGATAACATTTACATTTATGACAGGCTGCAATACAGTGTCAGCAAGGAAACCCAGCAGAGCAGCTTGGTATTCATTTTCAAAGCAAGACTCATTGGCACTCGATCATGACCTAACTGTGTTACTGTGAGATTACATCATGCGTCATTATGAAGGTGGTCACAATCCATCACGTTTCAAACATTTCTTCTAGTGCATGGGTTACCGTTGTCAGATTATGCTTGCAGGCGAAAGTTAAAAAGTGCGTACCCCTGCAGTGGTAATATCTGGTGCAGTTGTAAAACAGATTGTTCATTCAATTATTTTGCATGTCTATTTGAAGAGGGGGGGTTGGGCGGTGCAGAGGTTCATATTTATTAAATGGATACCTGCGATTACATTTTAGTCACATTTTCACAATCCATGTGTGGTCTAAAATGGTTAAACAGACCCATGGAATGAGATATAATGTGGTGCCAGATAGCTAAAGTCCTTTCTTTCAAATTACATACTTTACTGTAAAGGGCACTTAAAGGCTGAGTCAGTTTAATGACTGCTAAGTTGATGAGTGCAAAGTTCATTAGGAATAGGGGTGGGGGTCCGAAATACATCCTTTAACCCCTTAACCTCCATTTGTGTTTGTTCAGAAGCAAGAAACAACTATATATATATATATATATATATATATATATATATATATATATATATATATATATACACACATATATATATATATATACACACATACATACATACATACATATATATATATATATATATATATATATATATATATATATATATATATATATATATATATATACAGGCGTGCTCAAATTTGTTGGTGCCCCTCCACAAAAAACGAAGAATGCACAATTTTCTCTGAAATAACTTGAAACTGACAAAAGTAATTGGCATCCACCATTGTTTATTCCATATTTAATAGAAATCAGACTTTGCTTTTGATTTTTTATTCAACATAATATTGTAAATAATAAAATAAATGAAAATGGCATGGACAAAAATGATGGGACCGCTAACCTAATATTTTGTTGCACAACCCTTAGAGGCAATCACTGCAATCAAACGTTTTCTGTAGCTCTCAGTGAGACTCCTGCACCTGTTAACAGGTAGTTTGGCCCACTCTTCCTGAGCAAACTGCTCCAGCTGTCTCAGGTTTGATGGGTGCCTTCTCCAGACTGCAAGTTTCAGCTCTTTCCATAGATGTTCGATAGGATTCAGATCAGGACTCATAGAAGGCCACTTCAGAATAGTCCAATGTTTTGTTCTTATACATTCTTGGGTGCTTTTAGATGTGTGTTTTGGCTCATTATCCTGTTGGAGGACCAATGACCTGCGACTGAGACAGAGCTTTCTGACACTGGGCAGTACGTTTCGCTCCAGAATGCCTTGATAGTCTTGAGATTTCATTGTGCCCTGCACAGATTCAAGGCACCCTGTGCCAGGCGCAGCAAAGCAACCCCAAAACATAACCGAGCCTCCTCCATGTTTCACTGTAGGTATGGTGTTCTTTTCTTTGAAAGCTTCATTTTTTCGTCTGTGAACATAGAGCTGATGTGACTTGCCAAAAAGCTCCAGTTTTGACTCATCTGTCCAAAGGACATTCTCCCAGAAGGATTGTGGCTTGTCAATATGCATTTTAGCAAATTCCAGTCTGGCTTTTTTATGTTTTTCTTTCAAAAGTGGAGTCCTCCTGGATCTTCTTCCATGGAGCCCACTTTCGCTCAAAAAGCGACGGATGGTGCGATCAGAAACTGACGTACCTTCACCTTGGAGTTCAGCTTGTATCTCTTTGGCAGTTATCCTTTGTTCTTTTTCTACCATTCGCACTATCCTTCTGTTCAATCTGGGGTCGATTTTCCTCTTGCGGCCGTGCCCAGGGAGGTTGGCTACAGTTCCATGGACATTAAACTTCTTAATAATATTTGCAACTGTTGTCACAGGAACATCAAGCTGCTTGGAGATGGTCTTGTAGCCTTTACCTTTACCATGCTTGTCTATTATTTTCTTTCTGATCTCCTCAGACAACTCTCTCCTTTGCTTTCTCTGGTCCATGTTCAGTGTGGTGCACACAATGATACCAAACAGCACAGTGACTACTTTTCTCCATTTAAATAGGCTGAATGACTGATTACAAGATTGGAGACATGTGTGATACTAATTAAAGAAACTAATTAGTTTGAAATATCACTATAATCCAATTATTTATTATCTTTTCTAAGGGGTACCAACAAATGTGTCCAGGCCATTTTAGAATATCTTTGTAGAATAAGCAATAATTCATCTCTTTTCACAGCTTCTTTGCTTTATTCTATGACATACCAAAGGCATGCAAGTATACATGATAAAATAGCTTTTAATTTCATCACTTTTCAGGAGGAATGAAGCATTATTTCAATGAGCTGTAAGGGTACCAACAAATTTGAGCACGTCTGTATATATATATACACATATATACACACCTTCTGCATCTACCTTTGGATTAACAATTAAACGCCTCAGTGATTTTTACTAGAGTCATGTGATTTTTAAAGGGTTTGTATCCAGTACGAGCTGAAATTATTCCATGATAAGGGACACGGTGTGGGTATTGAAATAGGCAGTTCCCAAACAGCACCTCAGTAAAAGTCTGCTCCAAAAATCTGCCCCAACACCCTCTCAGTCCCTAGTCTTTTCCGTCATTTGGTTTCATGACAAGCGTTGATGGAGGACAACAGCAATGTGCCTCTGTGTTGAGACACACTAGACACTGTAATTTGATCCAGCGCAGCATTTTTGAGCTTTCAACTACTTGCTGTCAGAATCAGATCACACCAAATCTGACAGTAGTCAGCTTCTGTGAGCACGTCTGTCTGCCAAAAAGGGCTATAATTTCAGAGCGATTTAGACTTTATTGCTTTCCACTGCTGTGTGTTTTATAGAGTTGGTGGTGGGGAAGATCTTTTGCACTACGAGGTTACTTAGAAACTCAACCTTCTGCCATTTATTTGAGCTCATCTTTGTTACGTCTGTTTGATTGTCATTATACAGAGAATGGCTGTCTTTAATACACCTGGTTTTGATGGAACTCCAGCACTGGAGTGCAGTTTCATTCTAAGTGTGAGATATAAAACAAGACTGAGCATGGATGGGGTTAATGTGACCGCCTCCAGATTGATTAATTAATTACTAATCTGGAGATGGTCACATGTATAAAAACCTGCAACTTTGGCTGAATGGGGTTAGTGTGTTCAGAGAATCGTGAGTCGTGAGATCAAAATAACACCGTGTAACAATTTTTTTTTTTTTTTTTGGTTCCTGGGTAGTAAGTGTTATTTCCTAATTGCTTATGCCTCAAAAGTATAGAAAATGGCTATTATTCCCCACAAACTTTGCTTTTGTGACCAGGACAGTGATATTTAGAAATTTACCTATTTTCCAGAACATTCCAGATAGATTCAGTGCTGAGTAAACTTGGAGTAACTTCTAGAACTTTCCAGTAATATAAATAGTAGTATAAATACAGGGGCCTTAAGCCCACCAGTTCAGTTTAGTTCCAGCTGCCTAAGTGGATACATATCTGCATTTTCTGAGATGGCATCAAGGTCATAGGAGACTTCAAAATGGTGGCATCCCTGATGGGTCTCCAAGGCGGTTTTACCAAGTTTCCCTGCTATCTTTGCCTTTGGGACAGCAGGGACACCAAGGCGCACTACCACAGGCGGGACTGGCCACTGCGGACCGAGTTCTCTGTGGGGAGGAACAACGTCAAGTGGGAGCCACTGGTGGACCCCCGGAATGTGCTGATGCCACCATTGCACATCAAATTGGGCCTTATGAAACAATTTGTCAGAGCTCTAGATAAGGAGTCGGCAGCCTTCAAGTTCCTTCAAGACTTCTTCCCTAAGCTGTCTGAGGCAAAGGTCAAAGCTGGTGTCTTCGTCGGACCACAGATAAAGAAGATCCTGGAGTGCAATGAATTCCCCAAGAAGCTCACTAGTAAGGAGAAAGCGGCTTGGAACAGCTTTGTCGCAGTGGTTCGGGGCTTCCTGGGCAATCACAAGGCCGAAAACTATGTGGAGCTGGTTGAGACTCTGGTGAAGAACTACGGCACAATGGGCTGTAGGATGTCCCTCAAAGTCCATATCCTTGATGCTCATCTTGATAAATTCAAGGAGAACATGGGAGTGTACTCGGAGGAGCAAGGCGAGCGCTTCCACCAGGATACACTGGACTTTGAACGCCGCTACCAAGGACAGTATAATGAGAACATGATGGGAGACTACATTTGGGGGCTGATTCGTGAAAGTGATTTACAGTATAATCGTAAATCTCGAAAAACTACTCACTTCTAAATCTTTTGTAGTCATTTTTGTATTACTTTAGTATAAATACATGTTAATTTGGATTCATATGTTGTTTTTTTCTGACTTTATGTGAACGAAAAGACACAAATTCGCCCGTTTTCTCACTGGAAATAGGTCAATTTCAAAATATCACTGTCCTGGTCACAAAAGCAAAGTTTGTGGGGAAAAATAGCCATTTTCTATACTTTTGAGGCATAAGCAATTAGGAAATAACACTTACTACCCAGGAACAAAAATTATGTTACATAGTGTAATCATATAGAAAACAACTCCTACCCGTGCTGGTTTTACACCAGCGCGATACTTGTTTTGTTCCGTGCCTGTTTTTGTTTGTCTGTTTTGGCCACCGTGCCGTTTACTTTTGAAAAGTGTTTTGTTTTCTGTTTCAACCTTTTATTTTATTATGAAACGTGCGCAGCAGTGCTTCATACCCCGTAGTACTGTCTGTGTCCATTCTCTTCCACGTATGTGTCTCTGAGTATTTTTAAGTAAGTGAGTATTCATGCATGTGGTTCAGTGGTGTAGTCCTGAATCTGAAAGTTCCGGAACGCCACAAAAATATTATTATACAAATTCACATTTTATTTGTATGCTGAACTTCTAGTAACACATATAATAAGTAAGGCACTTACCTAATTTCTACATGTAGTTGTAGTCGGCTCACTGATGCTGTTATCCTCGTCAGCATTTTTAGCCTTCTTAAAGAAGCAGTTTGTAATAGAAGCTCCTCGTGCTCTTTTCATTTTATCAAGAGGACTGCTGACTGAATCGGACAGTTGTTCGGGACGGGAGATGCGAGTCATTTGACTTGGTTTGCCTATTATGCGAGTTCACCACTGCTGCCTATAGAAAATAGTACCAGAACGCCGTTCCGAAGCATTGCGACTCGACTACCCTGCTGTGCACAAGATGGTCAGCACTAAAGAACCGAGCCAGGAGCTGCGTATAAGTGTGGTCAAGCTGAGGAAAGAGGGAAATCCTGTGCGCAGTAAAACTGAGGTACTTCAGTTTGCCAAAACCTACAGTGCCATGTGTGGCCCGTAAGTGGAAAAGTACTGGGACTGGCCGAGCAAACAAGGTTCTGGCTGGTAAGAAAATACTTTGATTATCGTCCGTTTACCAGAAGTGGTGACCAACCACGGTTTGACCGCTACACCACCGCTCCCCCAAACCGGTCATACTTTTTTTTTTGGTGCCTTTTCTGTGACTACTATGATGTAGATTTTCCAGCCATTGTTGAATTCATTAGTAAACTATAGTATATCATAGTACAGTAGTGATATAAAACAGTACAGGATATAGGGTTTCATTCAACAGTGCTGTCCAAAACACTGTAGTTGGCAAAAAAAAAAAAGGACAGCATCTGCCGTCAACCAGATGTTATCCTCTCCTGTTTTTATAACTAGCTACCATCCTGGGGGTAAGTGAAAATGTCCTTGCTACCACTTCATTCAGCAATCCACAAAATGTGTTTCAGCATCTTAACCCCTTGCAATTTTTATAGCGTTAAAATAGTGTTAGGCGACCGCGACGGAATTAAAACGACCTTTAGATTAAAAAACGATTAGTAAAACTGTCCTTGTCGGTGATCGAAAGACGATAAACAACCTTTGAAATGTATGTGACAGAACCCAGCAAATTGCACCATCAAAAACAGACCTAAAGTGCAATCACACAGAGAAGTCTCTATGTTAGTGTATGTACTCCATTATAAGCGTATGCCAGATATATATGGACCAACACAAACAACCCCTCCTCTGTCTTTGTGTACAGACTCCCAGTTCATGTGGTTTGGGCTGTGGTTTGCTGTTACAGACGTCAACGAGGTTTACAGGAAAGCAGGAAAACAGTATTTTTTTTAGTGTTTTTTTTTTTTTAATTTTTTTTTAATGCCCCCATCAATGTGAAAAAATGATTCCGGAACCCAAACTAGTATAACACAGCTTGTCTCTATTTCCAAAACCCACAGCAGAATTAGTAAACAGGGGAGGTTTTTGTTGATGCAGGTGCACTCTTTATAGTTTGCTAATACGGAATTTGTGGAAATAAACTTGGTATGTTTGCTATCTCAGTGACAGCTTAAGTATACTTGTGATTTTTTTATATGTATTTCTTTCTAAAAGGAACATTCTGTCAAGCGCTGAGAGTACTAGGGGCACCGTTGTATCTACGGAAAAACACGAGCTACACATTTAAGTGACTTATAAGCAGACATTATTTTGATAGAGGGTAAGGTTTTACATGAACATCGTCATCATCTAAGATACCTAATGAACATATCTGAAGGGGTAATTATTTTTTTTCCCCTAGCTACAGCAATTCCCCCACACAGCTTAGGAGAACTGAAGGTTCAGTGGGCGTCCTCTGATCCCAAGACCGAGCCAGCTTCCTCTTCTACACCCAGAAACTCTAGAGCTCCCTTGGCCTCTGGCCGGTAGGGTCCGCTGTAGTGTGATGGGGAGAAACAGTCCCTTCCGGTTTTGCCTCCCTAACCGGAGAGAGTGCCAAGGCCAATGCAACTCTCCCTCTGGAATCCCTAGCGAAAACCGGCGACTTCACACAGCCAGGACGCGAACCAGTCCTCCTCTGACTCCTCACCAATGGTTTTAGAATCGAATTTGACAGTCATTTATCTCCATTCATCTCCTAAGAAAGGAGAAAGGCTGGTCTTCGGTTATGCAGCACATGGCATGAGGAATGAATTCTCCAGTTTGTCACGATTCCTCAATCACCTCAGGCAATTCCTAATAGGTCCACAAGCCATCTCCAAGGGTTGATGCGCTGGATAAATACTGTAAAAGGAGGGATGTACAGGGCGAGACTGAATCTTAAGATCTTTTGTGCTCTAGCGGCTTATATAGTTGCCCAGAACCTTCGTTTGAATTAACCTGTCGATTCTCATTGCTGAGCTTTCTATTGATCTTTATAAAGTCCTATTTACTACCATTTGACAATTCTGTGTGTGTGTGTGTGTGTGTGTGTGTGTGTGTCTGTGTGTATGTGTTTTCTGAGTTGCGTTTGAGTTTTTGTTGGGGGTTGTTGGGGGTTACCAGACCCCCACTATATATTTGGTCAAACATCCCAGGAAAAGATTCAGCTGCCAAAGATTCAGCTGCCAAAGATTCAGCTGCCGGATCAGCACTGTGGAGTAGTGGTTAGGGTTCTGGACTCTTGACTGGAGGGTCGTGGGTTCAATCCCAGGTGGGGGACACTGCTGCTGTACCCTTGAGCAAGGGACTTTACCTAGATTGCTCCAGTAAAAACCCAACTGTATAAATGGGTAATTGTATGTAAAAAATAATGTGATATCTGTATGATGTGATATCTTGTAACAATTGTAAGTCGCCCTGGATAAGGGCGTCTGCTAAGAAATAAAATAATAATAATAAATTAGGTTTAAACATACTTGCTATCACATACAATACATTATACCTGTTATATAAACAGAATACTTCATAAACGGTCAAATCATCTATATAGAAAGTTACACCTTTGTATAAATGTGCTCATCTTGCAAAACCAATTGGAGATGTCTGCAATATCAAGGAGCCTTCTGACACACACACACCCCGCTATGTGCTATACCTTTAAATAATCTTATTCTCTGATTACTTTAATGGGCTGTTCACATCTTGACAAGATCGTTAAAAACGTCCCTGCTTCCTCAATGCAGGGTAATTAGAATCTTAAGCATCTTTTAATTTTCCAGCTGGTGGTTAAGCAAGTTTCTGAGCGCTCCTATATGTTATTTGTATTCCCCTTTCGTCTGGCTAAACAAAACCCGAAAGGCACTAGATTATAATAAACTCAGCTCTTTTGAAACAATTTATGATATACTGTGCTGTATTAAATCCCCTTAAACCTGTTTTATTTTAAAAGGCATGTCATATTATAAGAGCCAGGTTGCATGGAAATTAATTTTCTCTCTCTTAAACAGCTTTACACCTTTTTTTTTCGATAAGTATAGCAGCTTCTCAGTTTAGGGTTCTCTTTACTGTACCTTACCTCCCTAGGAAAGTTTCCAGTCACCCAGCCAGGGCACGGAACGGTTTATCCTAGTTATTTTGGTAGGACCCCCACCCTTAGTTCAAATGGTTCAGATTCTGGATCTCTATGCGCTTTGGGAAAGGCGACAAACATTTTGCACAGCGGACCGTAACCATCAAAGAGAGCCTTGTGTTTTGCAGGAGGCACCGTTGAACTGAACGAAATGTTTTATTCATACTTTTGTTTAAATTGGCTGCCCTTAGCATGACTGATTAATTCTGGCAATAATCTGCAATATAGAGCTGCATCTCCTTTCTTCAAATCGCCATGTTCAACACAGCAGACCCAACAGGCTTATAATGATGGCTGCCCATGATGGCCCTACTTCCTCTTGACAGAGTTCTGGCATGTGTTTCTAATTTTTTGCCCGCCTCCTGTACCATAAGTGCTATGTTTGCTCATGGGTTTCAATGGGTTTCTAATCACAGTTTCTACATTTGTAATTGTGTGGTACATTACAACAGACACAGTTAGGGGTAGTTTAGATTTAGCTACAATATGCATTTCTGAGGGTTTTTAATTGAAGGGCCATTTAAGGGAAACAAGTAGAACTAAAATTACAAAAGCAATGTAATCCTTTAGTTTGTTTTTCATAAATCAAAATGTCTGTATTATTTTATAAGGCACATACAAATACTGTAATTATGCTGCCAACAACAATACTGGACCATAATGTTTTAAGACCATGAATGAAAGAGGCCACTTTCACATCCGTTCCTATAAGGCTAAATATATGTTATAACTATGAGAGCCAGACTGCCTCATGTATATGTATGGTGAGCCACATGCATTTTCAATCTACCCAGCATATACTGGAGTTACAGAGGAATGAAATGTCTAGTTTAAGTCTTTCAAATATAAAGGAACATGACATAAAATTACTGCCGAATTAAATGCAGCTGGAAAAAAAAACACATTTACATTCACTAAACAAGCGTGCAAGTGAATTTTAAAAGCTGAGTTTGTATGTGAGCATGCTGGGTTGATGCAAGCTAAAGTTGCAGTAAAGATCGCCAAAAGCTACTGTGAAAATACCAGCGTATTACCCTGAAGAAACCCCAACAGAACCATTAGCAGGACACAGCATTACCAGCAATGACAAAACTATGGACTGGGAACTTCACTGGTACTAATATCCTACTAGTGTTTACTGACTTGTAGATCATTATGGTACCAAGCTACCAACTGTACAGTCTTGTGCTACTCTTTTTTTTTATTTATTTTTTTTATAAATTTAGTCATTGCCAATTATTTTTATTATTTTCTCCCAATTTAGAATGGTCAATTATTTTTAGGCTCAGCTCACCGCTACCACCCCTGCGCTGACTCAGGAGGGCGAAGACGAACACACGCTGTCCTCCGAAGCGTGTGCCGTTAGCCGACCGCTTTTTTTCACACTGCGGACTCACCATGCAGCCACCCAAGAGCTACAGCGTCAAAGGACAACGCAGCTCTCGGGCATCTTACAGGCAAGCCCGCAGGCGCCCGGCCAGACTACAGGGGTCGCTGGTGCGCGGTGAGCCGAGGACACCCTGGCCGACCTAACCCTCCCTCCCCTGTGTGACGCTCGGCCAGTTGTGCTCCGCCCCCTGGTAGCTCCCGTCCGCAGTCGGCTGTGGAGTAGCCTGGACTCGGACCGGCGACGTCCAGGCTATAGAGCGCATCCTGCACTCCACGTGGAGCGCCTTTACTGGATGCGCCACTTGGGAGCCCCATCTTGTGCTACTCTTTACAGAACCACTGCATTGACATTTTCGTTCTGCTACACTACCAGATTGGTAAGGGTCATTCCGGTCATGATGAGGCGACTCTTATCTGTATGATCTGCACATTCACAAAAATAAATAAATGAAGTTCAAAACATGATGTGCTGGTCAAAGCCCTGATCATCCCCCGAAGGCCACAGCACGGAAAATCCTTTAAGCTTATGGAAGAGCAATCCGGTTGCTCTCATCTGTTATTATTTCCACAAGCTCTCCTGATGTTACAGCTTCTCGCGAAACATTGATGGATATGTTTTTTTTTAACAGAACCAGACTTAAAATAATGCTGTGCCTATTTTCACAAATGCGTGCCTTTTAAATCAAGTTAAAATCCCAGTCAGCTTAAACCATAAATAATAACTAAGATCATAAATAAAAAAATATTTTATGAACGGCACTGTGCGGAACACTTGGGGACAGATTCTCAAAGCTATTTTACTCCGAATCGTCATTAGCACCAGTTATGATTCTAAAGCGAATAAGAACCATAGAAGCCTCTAAATTAAAAATTGGAGCTGGTTATGTTTGGTTTAGCAGATGTTCTTTACAGCTTTACAGTACAGTTTTGCAATATTACCAACTTTTTTTTCCCCCCAATGCTTTACCATACAGTGCGTTATAGCGCTTTTAACATACTTTGTCTATGCTATGGTTTACCTTGGTACACTGCAGCAAACGGGTGCTTCTGTGAGCTGTGTTGAGCCCTTTCTAGGTCTGCATCCTGTCAATTCTGTGAAAGTATTTTCCGGATTCTGTGTAACAGATGGCATCATCGGGATCAAGACTGATCTGCTCTGTCTTTGGATGGGAGTGATGAACACATAATTAAATAAACACCAAACATTTCTGCTCACGCAACAATTAGACTACTTTCACTGCAAGCATGTGTACAGACCATTGGTTTAGTTCAGCAACTGTACCATAAACCGCTGCTTAAACTCTTTACAGCTTGATAAAACGTGTATTGATCAGTAAAACTAGTTTATAACGGATACTCTCAAGGTTCTGGAAAAAAGGTGTACCTGTATTGTACACTGGCGGTCCTTACAGCCACCTAGTTTTTTTTTGTGAATGGAGTGATTGCTATAGACAAGGTGGCATCTGATTGCTGGAATGCCTCGTTTCACAGGCTTCATCAGTGATAATCATTAGAAATAAGGCCTTATTTTGGTGTCAGTAACAATCAAGCAACCACTTCTGTATTATCAGTTACAAACAATACTGTGATTACACGGGGCATTTGAAGGAAGATAGGAATGTAGATGAAACGAAAGCTTCCTGTATGTGAAAAAAAAACACATACAGAGAAGCCCTTTGACCAATGAAAACTGCATTCCACTAAGCGTTTTCTTTACTTGATCTGTTTACAGGGGGGGAAATAGGTTTCAATCACCCCTTGGGAGAGATGATTCTGATGATACCTATTCCTAGCATCATTTCTTTGACACGTTGTGATGAAGCGAAATAGTCATCCAGCAGAGACGGACTGCTTCCTTATCTCATCCGACATTTGTAAATTCAGATAAGGCTTTCATCTTGGGATTAAGGAGCAGACTGAATAAAGCTGGCAGGGACTGTGGCAAAACGTCTAATATAACACTTGTTCCCTTTACGTACACTGCAGTGACCCGATTCAAGTGTTCCCGGGCTGTAGCAGACTACAACGCCCTGGGGTGTGATCTTGTGCAATCACAGAAGCTATTAAAGCAGGGACAGGGCAGGGCACTTGAGATGTGCGCAAAAAAAGACCATACCGTGTTTTTATATGCTTTATCAAGCTTGAACATGTTTGTTTTTTACATTTTTAGAATGATAAAGCTACAGTGATGTGCAATTGTATTAGAACACCTCAAGCTTTGCTATCTATATCGTTTATATACCTACCTGGATGGATTTCAACTTTCACTCAGTAATATAGAAACTAAAACTAAACCGGCTGCCAGATTCCTAAATGAAGTGTAACAGGTAGTGCGTCAATAAGGAAAATGTTTGCTGTATTCATTTTTAAGTGATCACAAATATTTACACTATTCCAACAAAAATGGGAACTTTCACAGGAAACTACATACTACACAGCAATGGGTACATTTCCTGGAAATCGTGAAATCTGTGAAAAAAAATGCAGCCTTTGGGATTAGTTGTGCTTACAATAGGTAACATGACAACATGATAATTTGTCTTGGAGTGCTAGCAAGCAGGCATGTGTAATGGTACAGTGGGAGAAGTGAAGCTATTCCATACACCTAGCTGTGTGCCACCTCCTGCACCCTCTGGAAGAGGAATTGTTTGTGTTCACTATTGAATTCAGCTTTGCAGTTTGAGTGGCAAGAACCATCTATCTTTCTGAAAATGTCCTTTCTCACCAGCCACCCTGATGAAAACTGTACCAACGCTCTCTAAGCTATGAATTAATATTATCTGGTACCCAAGATGGAAGGCAATGATGTGAAGACAAAAAAAAATGTAATTAAATAGAAAGCCTTAGGCAATTTAAACTTTTTTTCTACTGATGTGTGTGACCAGCATAACCACACTGTACTGTTTCTGTGTAGAGCAGCCTTTTACTGTGCTTTTCCAATGGTTGTCCTATGCATTTACTGTAGTTTACCCTGGTTTGCCATGTTTTTCAATATGCTTCACTATACCTCTCTGTGCTTCACCATGCTTTCACTGTGCTGTGTTACACTTTGCTATGCTTTTACTATGGGAAACTTCAATAAGGAGCTGTGTGTTTTTGACAATGTGAGACGAGACCATCATCATTCCTTTTTTTCAATGCTATTGCTCAAATTAAAAACCTCTGTCATATAAAAATAGATTACAACGTAGCTATACAGTGTTAAAATAATATAATATCTATTTTTTTGGTTTCTAAAAGGATTCTTTCCCTTAACTAATTGTCCTCCACTGATTGCCCCCACAGCACACAGAATGAAAGCAGTCTTAAGAGAATCAGCAGAGAATACTAATGTCAAGTAATGTAAAAACTACAAACTCGGTTCTAAGCTGTGTGTTGTTCTGTGCTGATTCAGCCTGGTGTGCAGAGAAGAAAAAAACCCAAGCGTTGTAAGACATCTTGGCTGGTATCCAGACTCTGAGTGGATTCTGAGTAGTTGCACCAGCCACTCATCCCTGTAATGAATTTCTTTCCAGCATTTTTAAAAAAAAATTTTTTTGCCTGTTGTTGGTAAAACTTCTGGAACGCTCAGGAGTGTTTCCGTTGAGATAAATCAATTCATCCTCTTCAGGAAAAAAAAAGCAAAGTTTTTCTCTCTTCTTTTTAATAGAATGAGCCCGGGGCCTACAGATCGCACATGTTACGCCACAACGGACCCTGGGAACAGAACAAGAGGCTGGTCTTTTGATTGGCATCAGCTTCTCTTTGATTTCCAGCAGTAGTTTCACTTCTAGAAATACACTAATCTATACCCTTTGTGGCCCGAGCAACAATAAAAGAATCAAACTGTGACCCTATGTATTTTTCATACATAAAATGACAAAACGCAACAGTAAAATACTAATGAAGTAAAAATAAGATTCAAATGAAAAAATAAAATAAATACATTTAGATTAAGATGATTTATAGTGTTACAGGTTTTAAAATGTGTTTTTTTTAATTCGTCATTTTTCTTAAGAAGTGCTAATAGTGGGCTAACAGTAATAGAAGTTTTAACAGCTCAGGCCACCGCTGGACTGCAGATTGACGATCATTTGATAAGGATGCCTTCTCATTGCTGGCTGTAGCCAGTGCTGTTACCCTTTCACAAGTGATGAATTTAATAATAATAAAAAAATACATCCCTGATCTCTAATGTCTTCCCTGATGATCATACGCTATATGTAAACAGCAATGCAAGGAATTTGCTCAGGCATATGATTATCTGCACTGTAAACTGCTTTGCAAAATGGGTCTCCAAAGGCTTCTATTGACTACACTGAAATGTAATTTCACTGGGATAAAATGCTGACAAGCCAAGGGGTTCACTCTTCCAGGAGATTTTACTAAACAACACTATTACAGCATTACACTGGATTAGTTTTTATTACTTGATATGATATATATATCAATGTATATAAATTATATATATGTCATATATACTTATCATGCACCAAGTACTGGGGCATATTATTAAATGCAGAAAGTATAGGGTCATTTCTTGCTCGCTTAATCTCTGAATGGTCTATCTTCACATTAAATCTTGGGATACACTTCAAAGCACAGGTTACGTTACCAGTTAGTAATATTCAGGGGTCAATTTGTGCCCGTGCCTTTTTGTCTACAAATGAAACCCTGCTGATATTACATACTCATACAGAATTCTGTGATTTAACAGCTGTTTTCCCTATTGTATAATTTTGTTGTAAGCACTGTACATGCATTAAGTGTGCTTATTCTCCCCGTATTTTGAAGTGCATTTAAAACATTAGTAAAACAGATTTTTATGTTGAAGCGAGCCATTCTGCATTCCTGCTGGATAACATTTTGTTGGTTCCACTGCTCTAGTGAGGCTGTTGGCTCATTTAAATCGAGAAAGCATTCAAAGACGAATCAATTATCTAGGTATTTTTTTACTTCTTGAGCTGGGTAGTTTTGAACTTGAGTGCACCAGTGTTGTGATGTCACCTTCTTCTGCTTAGCAATGTCACAGCGCTATTTATATTTCTAGCAATCACATATGGGTCAACAGCGTAACCCTGTAAAATCAAGGCACTTAAAAAAAAAAAAAGAAATATGATTTGAAAGATCTGTTTTAAAGGTGTAGTGTCCCCCATATGCGATTTTAAAAATATTTTTTTACAGGCCGGTAAACGATTAGCTAACATGCATACATGGGGGTGGGCAGTTCCTAATGCTACAACTACCTTTAGGGCATGTAAATAAACTGGACAGTCAATGATGCCTGCTGTTTGGTCAAGCAAAGTACACAGGAGGCTAAACTGTGTGATACTGTATCTTTAAAATACATTAAGGCAAAATTGTACTGGGTCCTGCTGTGCCTAAGCCATCATTTTGATTACCTACTTTTTTTTTTAAATAGCAATCTGCCATCACTTTCAAAACGACATGCCTGTCAAAGCGAACACTCTTGCGATCATAAAAAGGATTAGTTAACTTGTACGTGCAGTTTGTTCAACGCTTTTATGTGTTTTGTTCATATCTGAAAAGCGATCAGAAAAAAAAAAGATTACAAATGTAGAATGCATTATTTTATGTAAGGAAGAACGAAAAAACTATACACCACTCAGTAGATAGCAATTCTAAAATAAACTTGACGAATGTTTCGACTGGAAGTCTTTCCCAATGTTTATTTTTAGATTGTGATCTGGATTGATTGTGCATAATTAGTTTTGCTCTTATTGTATTACTCTTGCTCTTATTGTATTACTTGTATTGTAACACTTTAAATGTATTTGCTTACGATTGTAAGTCGCCCTGGATAAGGGCGTCTGCTAAGAAATAAATAATCATAATAAATAATAATAATAATAAATAATAATAACCATGACACTATACTGTAACAAATTATATGCCCTACCCTTGACTTTCCTTACGTTGTATTTCAAGACCTATAATGCATTGTCTAATCTACTACAGTACTGGTGTATGGGGCGCCTTGCCAGTATAATAACAATTAAAAAAAAATACAACCTATATATACATACACTCAAATAAAGCCGATGCGTAATAAAAGCACCGACTCCACTCCGCAACAGCTAATTTTGATTGGTTTTTCATTCAGACAAACTATTCCTTTTTTGTGCTGGGAAGGCGGAAAAAAGCACCCTCTAAAAATAGCTTCGATATTCCGAAGCCTGCCTAATTTGTAAGGTTTTTCAAGGCGGGCCCGGCTAACATAAATAATTAGAAGTTCCCAAATTCATAAAACAGCGTCTGTGACACACAGCCCCTCTTTTGTTGCAACGTGTTCATTAACGCTCAGCGGCAGTAATATAACTTTTATGGTTATTATAGTGTTTAAAAGTTATTACAGACTCCTCCTGACCATATTGGCGACGTTTATTACATATTAAGGATATGTGAGGATTTTTTTAATTTTTTTAATTTTTTTTTAATATATACGAAAATGAACTGACAGCTCAAGCTTCTAATCGAGCCTTCCTTCTGGATACTTGTCACCCAATAATAAAAAAAGCTAGGAAATGCAATGCAACGAATACATTATGCTTATATAAACTGCATGAAAGGAGAACGTCTTTAGGAAGCAAAAATAAACAAGAAAGCAAAGGAAAACATTTTCAGACTGTTTAAAAGCCAAGTTCCTCAACACGAGAGTCTGCAAAACCCAATCGGCTGCAGAAGCTTTTTCATGTTTTGAGAACTGGAAAGAATTGACACGGCGGCTTATATTAATACCTGAGTGACTATCTGGAAGTGCTAGTGCGCCCAAATAGAGAACCGATCCTGTGACGACATTATTACTAATGTTGTGTTATGCATCATTTTCAGGGCACTCGCATTCCGACATAACTGGTCTTTGAATGGTGATGTCATAGTTAAAAGTCACATACCCACTGTGGCTTAACAAAGCCACAGGCAGTAGTGGATGCCTAGAGCACAGTAGCACACACCTGCTGTAAACACCTATCAAATTATTCTTCAAATGATACATGTTGCAGCAGGCGCCGGTATAATAAACATACAGTATCGAGGAGATGGTTTTATATATACACAGAAGGAGAAGCAGCAGTGTAAAAGCCTGGTGCCTGAGGTTTAGCAAAAGATTAACTTGCATTTCGGCTTTCTGAATCTATTCTAAGTGATGCTTTCCGACACCGCAGCTACCTCCATCACTCGATGCATCCCCTTAACCATGTTCATTCCAAAGCGACAGCTGTGCTTTCGGGATTACTATTGGCTGTAATCATCATTGCAATTTTAAAACTTAATAAAATAAAATGACCCTTTTAAAATATCCGTTCTTTTATGATACCTTATATATTAATCGACTTTGTTAAAAAAATATATATATATCGCTGGGAACATAATAAAGTTAAAGTGAGAATAAAGTTTTAGGCACCAATATCTTGCATTAGTCTCCTTGTTACATATAAACATTAGCACTATAATATAATTTGAGCAACTTCTAATGGTAAGCCTGCTTCGCGTAATAAATATGGTCCCACACTTGCCAAGCGTCAACTAAAATTAGTGATGCTCAGACGTTACATCAGTGCTAGTTAAATATGCGTTTTCTTTTTTTTTTAATTACCAAATGTGTAAAACTCGTAGCACAGTATTTGCAAAATGTATCTACCCACTGTTGTAATTCAGTTTCTGTTACACCAACCAATTCTAGTATACCTACGTGTTTCAAACATTCATAATTTAACTGATTTTATTTTTATTTTTATAACAGATACTTTAAAAAAAAAAGCAATACTGTGTCTAATCTTCGCGCTGGAGGGAAGCCATTAAATGGTTTATTTTATTTCACGCCTACCTGTGCCGTTTCGTCTCCGGCTGTCTCCGTGGTCGCCAGTTTCCAACATTCTCTCTCCTTGCGCTGAGATACAACTGAACTGCTTTAGCGGAGCGTGGCCGCGCTCCAGAAACCACACCAGATACGCGCACAGCTCCCCTTTCCACGGTGACGCGCACGCCCAGGGATTGTATTCTGTTGTATGGAGCCGCACAGTTTTTTTTTTTTCAAAGACCTGTTACGGTAACGCGCATTTGGTATAAATTGCTGTAGTTTTGAGGTCTGGCTGGCTCTCAAAACAGTTAGCACTAGTCAGACCCAGTCAAGTATTTCAAGCGTTGAAAGGAAACACAAAATGTGCAAAAGTGTATAAACAACACTTTGAATTCGTCTCACTTTTAATTCTTGTTTTCGTTTATTTTTTATACAAATACAATAGCAAGTACCAGTAGTTAATATTTATTCTAAAACAGGCGAAACCTTTTTTGTATATAAACAACGCTCTTTCATTTTTGCCATCAATGAAAAACAATTAAAATGATTTGCATTGTCTATTATTATTATTATTATTATTATTATTATTATTATTATTATTATTATTATTATTATTATTATTATTATTCAAACAAGCGATACGAGAGAAAAAAGTAAGCTGTACATATTTATGAAAACCCTGCTTTCAACAATTTAATAACTGCATGTCATAAGCCAAATATGTTTGTATTATGTCACAGGTATACTGTCCTCAAATTCCAAATTAAAACTGCAGCGGTACCTGGCACGAGTCCTGAAACAGAGCTCAGCTGCACAGCTGGCTGGCTCGATTGAAGACGGCACGCTTTAAAAACACGCGCCCGTAGGGGACGCTCAAATGTACCACTAGTTATACCTTATTAATTTAATTGAACAACCTTACACTGTGAAGTAAATAACGGGACGTGCTTCTGACCAATCTGAAAAAAGTGCTTGCTTGCACAATATAGCAAAGACATGAAAACATGATCATCTTAAAAAAAAAAAAAAAAATATATATATATATATATATATATATATATATATATATATATATAAACAAATACAATATAAAAAATGTGGGTTATATATATATATATATATATATATATATATATATATATATATATATATATATATATATATATATGCCGTTATTGCTTTTAATCTACCATTATTCACCTTTCGGACTACTGTACAGTACAACGATATGATACCCGTTTGACAGCTAGCAAAGCCAAATAACAACTATGCCCTATGCCTTATATGTACTGCACAGTCCCTTCTTGATCGTTCCTAATAATATGGCCACGCCCAGTTGGACGCCTATCTGATATCTAAATCCCAGAGAACTCAAGCAATCTATTGTTGTTTCCACATTAAAATAGTTCTGCTTCAACCCCAGATGTCACAGGGTACTTTATGAATATCTGATGGGAGACAGCTGTCATCTGTGCATTGATACATGCACTGAGGGAACACACTGGGGTTGCTAGCAATGTCCTTGTCTGCGACTGCTATAGAGACCTGGCTGCTCAACAAAGCCTGGTCATAAAAATAAAATAGAGAATGCACGCAACATTCCCTGGATGGTGTGTGGGGGGAGGGGGGGTAGGGTTATATTGTAAACGTGTGCACTGGCATGCTCTACCCGGGTCGGAACCTACCCGGGTCAGGAACCGGTGTCATGTGGGTCAGCGACGCGATTTCGCACTGCTTTTGATAAAGCAGGCTTGACCTGGGTGACAGACGCACGTACACAATGCGCCGATCAATGCCCCGGAATCAGCTTGTTACTGACGCTCCCATCCAAGCTTCTCTGGATTGAACCGTCGGCCCAAATGCTGATTAGAGAAAACGTTTCTTCATCCCTGCTGCAATCTGGCTCATGCTGTGTCTCAAGCAACAAAAATATGTTTGAACAGAATAAACAGAAACGTTCCTTGCAGAAGTGAAACCTGCACGCAGGCGTGGCTGTTTGTTACTTCGTTGGGTTGCAAAGGGCCGTCATGCATTTTGTCTCGCTCAACCCGGGTCAAAGCGTGTCGACCCACATCCTGCGGCGGGTCGCTGGGACCCGGGTCAACCCGGATGAAACCCAGGCACGTGGTTTTACATTATGCAGGATTGTGACCTGGGTAGCCAGGTAGGAGTGTCAGTATGAAAGGGACTTAGGACTTTTGCATTATTTGAGCACCACCTTCTTTTTTACCAGTGTGAAAAAGAAAATAATATAGTGTCTATGAGTAAGAAAATAGAAAAAAAAATTTGCACCCCAAATGGCAAAACACTGAAAACCTATAGCTCCTATTAGTTGACCTGCCGCTGGTATTGTTCAAATCGGGAAATTATTTAAAAACATGGCTAGGCAAAGGTCACCATGCAGCCACTGATCCCAACAATAAGGCATGAAACCACAATCCACAAGCAGATGAGAACTTGAAGCATATATGGGAGCTGCTGTAAATCACCCCTGGATAAACAGCTAGACCATAGAACACCAGAGAATACACCTGGAACTATTTTTAGTGATCCAGGGTGATTCCCCACAGTGCTGTAAAATGCTCTAAAATAAATCCAGCCGATGCTGATTATGGGTTATTTCTTTTCAACATTGTTAAGATGTTAGCAAGAAGCAGTCATTTTAAAGTATTTAAAAAAAAGGATTTAAAATCCTATAGTGAAGGCAGTGAGGTTCAGATCTCATTGCGAACATCCTCTCTAGAGAGTAAAAGAAAAACAATATCGCCAGCGAAAGACATTATATTATATTCAAGGATCAATCACCTTTAATTATTAATATGTGAATTGCATTTTGAGTGTATGCTTCTTGGATTACTTCCTAAGTACAGTAAGTGTAATTTCATAGTACGTCTGGCAAATTTCTGATCATGGCAGCAACATTTAAGATATTAGACCTTCAACCAATGGTCAGGTCTTTGCAGCTTAAATAACATTTTAGCTGGCGGGAAATGTTTCAGGCGATTTTCAAAAGTAAACTGCCTCAAATAGCATTGTGAGTTGTGTTGCTTTTGATCTTTACACCCAAGAGCTTGACAGCGGATGTCTTTGGCTCCTGGGACACTAAGGACAGCCCTACAGTAGAGGGCGCTGCAGCACGGTGAGGACAGGACACATATAAAAATATATCAAAACTCTATAGCTACCTGCCGCATACTGTGTACTTGGAGACAACCTTTGCACTCGATGGGCACTAGTTACTTGTTAATTGAGTGTCACAAACCTTCCTTGTGTGAGATTTTATGAATTTCGTATACCATAATCTATCTCTCTATATTAAAATCCACCACAGAAAATTGTAAAATTTCATAGAATATTGAGTGCTTTTTACCAGCATCTTGGGTGCGCTTTTCATCTGTAAGACTCTCTGGGTTACTGTATAATAAATCTACAAAGTGACTCTTTGGTATTTTCAAGTCCGCTCACCGGGGTTCCACTGTAACCTGGAACCGTTACACCACTGTTATTCCTTCATCCATATGCAAAAAATGCACTTCAGCCCACTGATGCATGCATGCACACCTGCAGACAGAAACAGATTATTCTAACAGTGGGAGTGAACGCTAAATCAGATATTCAGATTTGCTGTGAATATTACAGAAAATCCCAAAAGCTGCAAATTCACAAACAGCTTTAAAAAACATAAGAGCTATGGGTCCCCGAGTGGCTCACCTGGTAAAAGCACGGCCTCACGGTGTGCAGGGTGTCATACAGTTGGGAGAGCAGGTTCACTTCCTGGCTGTGCGGAGTCACCAGTCTTTGCTGGAGATTCTGGAAGGAGCGTTGCATTGACTCTAGCGCTCCTGCGGGTTAGGGAGGCAAACCCAGCAGGGACTGTTTCTCCTCATCGCGCTACAGTGGACCGTACTGGCCAGGCGCCCAGGGTGCTCAGCAGGGCTGGCCTTTCTCCTCCAGAGACCGGTAGTTCGCTGACATCCGCGCTCGAGTTCCTGGGTGTAGAAAAGAAAGCTGGCTCTGTCATGGGATCGGAGGACGTCCACTGAACCTTTAGTTCTCCTGAGCTGTGTGGGGAGGAGAAAAAATAATTGGACATGCTAAATTGGGGAGAAAATCTGGGGTGAAATAATGATGAAGATATTAGGTCAACAATTGATTTTTTGTTTTAATTGTTCCAAATGAATTAATTTAGGAATACAAATTGGATTTGAAATGCATGGCAATTCAAAATACATGCTCATAATACCATAACATTATTACACATGTGTACCCCAAATTCTCAGCATTCTTACCTTTATTTTCCATCAACTATTTATTTAGGATCCAACATTTTACCTGAAACTGTTTTATCCAGTTGGCAGTATCTGAAATTAAGTTTAGGATTTCCAAAACTCATTTTAGAGATAACGTATTTTAAAAACTGTCAAAGATCCAACATCTGCAGCTCTATTGTGAATGTAATATATTGGAAAACTAAATCTGCATGCGTGACCAATGCACTTTATACTGTATTTGGGTCTCAGGCTTTTTTTTTTTATTAAGATATCATTTAAGATATCTGTAGATGACTGACAAATCTAAAGTAATACGATGTTCCTGGTTAGCAGCATTTCAAGGTCGTTGACTGCGCTACAAGTTAAGTTAGCATAAATTTGCTCAATATTCTCCCTTGCTTTGTACAGCTTTTATTACAGTAGACCCGGCTCTTAATTCAAAAGGTGTCCGGTGGATTTATAAAGGAGCTAATTTCAATAAACATGGCCTTTGTTTCACCAACTTAAATGTAGATACAAATTAGAACTTACTTGGCTAGCCTGTATGTAATTGATTTTATCTGACTGGCAGGTAATTAGACAGTAACCCATGGCTTCCATGGCATTGTCAGTATAAAAAGAGTTTGTACTTTTTCAAACAAATTACTAAAAGTGGTTGAAAATACGAGAATTGTGAGCGCACAATATAAAACACAACATGGAACTGTGAATGATTAAGCTTGGAAATGTGTGTCCTTATAGTGAACTCACAATTAGCAGTGCACATATATTTGGATTGAAGTGCAATTCATTTGGACCGTTGGGTCTCTGATCAAGGTGTAGTTCTTCCTTTGTTGTTTGCAAAATGCAATTAGATTTGATTTGCTTAAGCTGCTTCTAAGGATCCTCATATGCAGTGGATCACATATGTGTATCACATTCTGAAATTCTGAAAAAGCAAAGGGCAAATAAATGTGTAATTGAACTGTAATTGATCGAGTCTATGAATGACATGGTCAATTAGGGCAGCAGTGGGGAGTAGTGGTTAAGGCTCTGGACTCTTGACCGGAGGGTCGTGGGTTCAATCCCAGGTGGGGGACACTGCTGCTGTACCCTTGAGCAAGGTACTTTACCTAGATTGCTCCAGTAAAAACCCAACTGTATAAATGGGTAATTGTATGTAAAAAATAATGTGATATCTGTATGATGTGATATCTTGTAACAATTATAAGTCGCCCTGGATAAGGGTGTCTGCTAAGAAATAAATAATAATAAATTACAATTATATTTTAATTGCAATGAATTCCAAATTACACCACTACAATTGTAATTGAGCCCAGGCCTGCTCTGTACAGCCTCCCTCTTCTCCACAGCTTTTGAACCAGGCCTGGCATTAATATTTGATTTCATTCATATTGCATTTTATTGCAATCACCGTGGGTTCCGTCAACCCCTTATTATATCGGGATTATATAGGTGCTTGAAACATTCCTGAGTGATTGCCTAGTGCTGTAAAATCCAGCTGTGGTCTATACCACCAGAATATGAGTTGATCAGTTTGACTCATTCAACACATCAGAAACAACAACTGCACAATGATTGAGAGAGGAGTAGAAATGTGCTTTCTTTTTTTTAAAGGCTATTTTCAAGTGTCTAGAACCAAAGCCAACAATGTATCTCAGTACTTCTGTTTGATATAAAGATGTTGTTCTTTCAATTTATTTCAAATCAATATTCACAGTACTGTAGCGCTATAGAATCACTTCTATCTGACAGGTGTAATCCCAGTTTGATGGTTTCCAAATGAATAATCATTTAGTTCAAAACCAGCTGAGAACTCCAATCAGGCGCAACGTGTGTGGAGATATATATATATATATATATATATATATATATATATATATATATATATATATATATAACAACCTTAAACACAAAACAGTACCAGTGAAAAAGCCTCCAGTTCAGGTGAAACCCAGCCTAGTTCTATAAGAACATAAGAACATAAGAAAGTTTACAAACGAGAGTAGGCCATTCAGCCCATCTTGCTTGTTTGGTTGTTAGTAGCTTATTGATCCCAGAATCTCATCAAGCAGCTTCTTGAAGGGTCCCAGGGTGTCAGCTTCAACAACATTACTGGGGAGTTGGTTCCAGACCCTCACAATTCTCTGTGTAAAAAAGTGCCTCCTATTTTCTGTTCTGAATGCCCCTTTATCTAATCTCCATTTGTGACCCCTGGCCCTTGTTTCTTTTTTCAGGTCAAAAAAGTCCCCTGGGTCGACATTGTCTATACCTTTTAAGATTTTGAATGCTTGAATCAGAACAAATCTGCAACAAATCTGCAACATTACAGTACATTTAATTTATTTAGAGCTAACTGATCATCATAATCTAAAACAGGGGAAATAGTATAAATGCAGTAGTATTTATTATAAACTGTGATACAATCAGCTTGTTGAATGGCTGTAGTGTAGCGGCTTCCTGTCTGCTAAGGAGGGAGGCACTGGCTAGTTCAGAGGAATGGAAAAACATTTGGTCATTGTGTACGCAGGTTACATAAAGCTCCAGTTTAGCAGCACAGGGGAAGAAAACAGTGGATGCTTTGACATAGAGCGCACTTCATGAGAGGCCATATCTGATAACAGTGTGAATTACACCAACTACACGCCCTCCATTCAACTGCAAAAATATAAAATGAATCATTTTTCTTTCAGCTTTTTCACTATTTCTGCAACTGTGGCAGCTGTTGATACATGGAAAATATCAATATAAAATCACAGCATGGGGTAATTGCAGTTGTGACCATTTCCAAACCTCCTCGCATCGAAAATTGAGCTTTTATGAGTCAAAAGGTTAAATAAAATGTTTGTTTGTAAGGCTGGTAAATAATGACCGAAGAAGAAACGGAATTTGAGAATTATAAAAACACATTTCATTGGATATTAAACAGGTAAGAAGTGAAATATTACGAAAATGCAAATGGTATATAGTAGTCAATGTTCTGGGTGAGAGAGTTTTGAAAGAAGAGAATAAAGGTTTTGTGAATTTGCCCAATAACAGTTTAATATACTTTCACCACAAGCATGGTCTGGAAAAATGTGAACAATGGGCTCTATTTAAACAGTGGTCATTTTTCTTGCTTTCACACACACTGTGTTACAGATACAGTTTTTCTTTTAATGATCTAAAGCAGTATTCAGCCACTGTGTACATCAATGGCATATACCTTCTCAATGCCTACATTGAAGACATTCTGAAGTCCTTGAGAGAAACTTCAAGTCAAAACGTTTTGTTATAAGTTCCTTTCAACGTTTCTCAATTGAATCATCTCAATGAGAGCTGAACAATTTTATCGGCAGGTATTGAACATGTTGATTTCAAAACAAGAAATGCTGTCCTTCCCTCGCCTTTACAACTGAGTACCAATCAATGGCAACTGACCTCCGTATCGATTGTTTTAAAAACCGATATAAAGATTATTTTGCTCTCTTCCGGGTCGCTGGCATTTTTACTGCCATAGTGTTTTAATGAAGTCAATACATTTACAATAGCCGTGTGTTCAAAATAACCCCAAGCACCTAACAGCAGCATTCATGAAAATAAACTGAATCCCTCCCTTCATCTCTCTGGTCTTGGGAGAATGATCTTTCCTGGGGTAATTCTGTATGTGCTGCGGCCCTCACCGAAACCATTTCAGCTACATAAATAGCTGTTTTATTTATTTATTTTTCCCACCAGAATAAACTCATTTTTACATCTTGACCTATACTGCGTTAACAGTCCCTCTTCCCTGACTGAAGCACTGCAGCTGTGGCTAGGTTTTGGATATGAGGACATGAAGTAAAGTGTATTTCTTTCACTTTATTAATTGAGATTTTTCACGGCAGCACTGCCAGAGGCAAGGCTCCTTATTAGTTATAGGATACCAGAGACTCCTGGTAGCTTTCTGTAATATCTCAATGTGGTATGTCATCAGATTATGTACCAAATTTCTAAGCATCAGAATATGGTATCCTGTGTAATTTTGGTACACATAAAACTTCAGTACCATGCATGCCATTTTAACTTATTATTAGTGCTATCTTAACTGATGTATACTCCTTGTCAGGGGTTGATTTGTAAACAATTAGGTGCCAGATCTTATAATTAAAGAAGAGGCATAGCGTTTTTGTTTCTAGACCTAATGTACTGACCTTGATTTACAGTAGCTTCTATATATGCTTCACCTGCTTGGGTATCAAGGTTTCGTGCTTTATTGTTGGTAGCTGCATGCCGACCTTTGCTTACCCATGTTTTAATAATCTTCAGCTTTGAACAAACTGGCGGTGGGCCGACTAATCTGATGAGCAGGAGCGACAAGCGCTAGTTTTTTGGGGGGTTGTAAAAAAAATAGTGATTTTCTTTCTTATAGATGTGGCGTCCTAAAATATATCATTACAGGACACTTTTGTCATTCAATTCATGGAACAGGGAAGCGTTTTTTCTATTGTACATGTTATGTATACCAGTTTTTTTTTTTTTTTTTTTTTTTTTTTTCATAGGGTTCATCGTTTGCAAACTGTATAATTCTTGCCTGTCAGACAATGAGGTACCAGATCTGGGATCCGGTGCTGCTCCTTGTTTTTCAGATACACTTTATATTATTTTTCAGACCTCCTCATGACTTTTTAAAAGTGGGAAGTTTGTATCCTCAATATATCTCTCAGAATCATGTCTAACCACATACGTCCAGTACACCAGCATGCAACCACTAACCTGTCCCCCTGCAACATGCAGCCCACAGTACTATAAAACAATACTTACTGGTTAATGGTTACACTCGGTATCCAATTGTGATGAAACTTGCTTTGGACCTACTTTAGCACATATATACTTTTACATGTTACTAACCTACGTGTTTATTAAATGCATTTAGCACCGGATTGCTTTCTATAATAATAATGATGATGCTGATGATAACAATAATGCTGATGTTCTGTAAGTTGATAACAATAGTCTTTTTTTCTTCTGATAATTATATTCAGAGTACAGTGTGTGTCTTTTTTTTTTGTTCAAAAAAATAAGTAATTTAATTAAAAAAAAATGTAAAACCCATTACAAGGCTTGTCTTAAGGGGAAAGCGGGAACTAGCTTGTTTGACAACTTTGTCATTACCGTACCGGGCAGAAAAGTGCTTAGTACAAATTTCCATTCATTAATAGTTTCATATTACTATGCACTGACTGTCAATTGATCCCTCCAGAGGGAAATGCTGCTCTGAATGTGTAGGTCGTTGGGAGTGACATTTAAGGTGACTTTCAAACAAGCCGCATTGTGAACCACACTAGACTATTCTTTCCTTTTTATTGCAAATGCAGCAGTAAGACTTGGCACAATCCTAATGAAAATATTCTATTAAAATACTGTGTAACAGACTGTGGAATTATTCCACAGATAAGTCATTCTAGTACTATAGTTCCCCTTACAGTATATTTTTGAAAAAATTAAGATTGTTACCATTTACACTCCTGTTTCCAGTAAAATATTACAAGTTTTGCTTCCTACACTATATACAGAAATTGAATTTAAACCATATACAATTACTGTTACCTAAAGCCACTAATTAATAAAAGTACTTCAAAATAGTAAGATGACTGTACTTGGAAAATGAAAAACAGCTATTAAAGCTATTAATCAGATAACTTTGCTAGTATTTTTTAATTTCAGGCAAGTACTTCATACTAGTGTTTGTTGATTTATATATATATATAATATATATTTTAGCTCAAAGAGCCAGCTGCCCAACATTTTGATATGTTGTACATATCTTTCTCAAGGGAGTTTGAATCAAAACATTGGAGGTTTTTATAGGTTTTTGACAGCATGACAACTACTTGTTATTGTTTACATTCAAATATTATATATATATATATATAATAAATCAAGTAAATAAAAAAAAAAGAATTCAAGTAATTTTCATTAATATGCCATTTCTATGGTGCATCTTTGAAGTGGTCTAGTGGCTTTTGAACCACCCACTACTGTATCGCCATTGGTCAAGTTAATGATAAAAATATATGGGAGAATTATCTTTTCCATATCAACCCCCGAAGACGTGGAATTGTTTCCATCATAGTAAGAAGATGGAATTTAAGCTGCCCTTCTCTGGTTTTAAAGATCATACTAGGAAATTGATTAGAAACCTCCTGGCAATGCTTCGTCCTCAGACCACATTAACAAATAGATATGACTTTTTTTTATTCTGTTTCAGTATGCAGCTGATTTAAGTTTCAACCACACCTGTTTTTATTGTGTTGTTTGTACTTGTAATTATCTTCTTTTATAATGGTAATTCTCTTTTTTATTGTTTTCCTGAATAAGTAAATAAATGATACACTATATTGCATAATCATAGTTGGTCCCATCATGTTTGTAAACAGCCAGTGTCGCTATAAAAAAAAAACCTTGGGACAACATTACGTTGCGCTATGGGAATATAGCTTGGACTTCAAGCCTATTAGTGCTCTTCGGCAGTCTGATGGGACTGAGATGTACGGCAGGGTGCTTTAAAAAGACCTTTTAAATACCATCAGCATGACCACCAGTTTAGCCATTGAATTGTACAGAAGATAAAAAGATGGAACTGTAGTAATCATTATAAAGCATGAATCCACTGATGAAGCCACTCGATTTCAAATCAATCCAGTACATTTTATTACATCTCATGCATGATAGACTACCACCAACTGACTATCATTCCCAAGACATGGATAACAGCAATTACGAAGTATCCTTTTCTTTTGATTAAAACCTTAGAACTAATTGTTTGCGAGTTCACTTTATCCTATGGGGGTGATATGTTGTAATGATCTATACAGATGCAGATTGAAATACTGTAGTTTAAATAGTTCAACTAGGATCTCTCTTGTAGCAAAGTTTGAGAGCAAGTGATTCATTCAGTCCTCGCTGCCTAGCTTTGTCTTTTGTAGAAACTGCACTCTCTACAGCGCCTAGGACTGATGCCATTATATTTGCATTGTGTAATCGTGCTGTAGCCAAACGTATCCACCAAGATAATCCCAGACACAGCGAGCTGAGCTCTCGGTCAAGGCTGTGCTATTGTAAGCATGCCCCTTCCTGGTATTGCAGCCATGGCATATTTTCTGACATCAGATAATCTGAGCCCTACTGACCCTGGTGTTGTGACACCAAAGCCTGATCTGCCAGTGCAAATGGATACGGACAAGCTAATGATTATCCTCCTGCCTGTGTCCCTTAGGATGGTGACTCCTCCCACCTCTCATGTTGTCTCCTCCCCTCTTATGTTGCCCCGCCCACTCCCCCTGTTGTAAGACTGGTGTAAGGGAATTCTAAAATGATGGCAGTGAGGTAATCAGGTAGGTTCTTTGATCTTAGCTGCACTCACAACAGTGTGTCTCTCTCTTTGGTGACTTGTTGAGTGATTGACCTCTGTGTGCGTTCACAGTAAAGGCAAGGGGGAAGCGTTTGGGGTTTCCTCGAAATGAACCCCAAGCCCCCCTCCCTGCCAACCCATTGACAGAAAGAGAGGAGCCCAGACTGTCCTGGCTGCCAGTCTCTTCATGACTGAAGATTCAAAGGCTATTAGCTCTTGATTATCTTTAACTAAGTTGTAGTTTTATGAAACATGCTCATGTGCTGGTTTGCTATGGGTGGAATGGGTGATAAAGAACTCCAACTCCCATAATTCCAGTGACTTGTGGATGCCGTTACACTTGGCAGTCTTTAGAGTTTTGTGACTAGGACCCAGCATATTTAACCTGCTTAAATTGTGTTATGTACGAACTGTAGCGGATACTATGCCTTTAAAATCTGAGGATTGTGACTGGCAAAAAAAAAAAACATAAAAAGGGAATCTGTTTAATTAAGATAAAGTTTTGGTTTAATTTAGAAAATGAATGCCTTTTTATATTTGGCGTCTCTCACTCTAATTTCGCAAGGAAAGGAAAGGTTATGAGCAATCAAGCGTAAAAAGAGAACGACTTTCGTTCTGGAACTTTCAGCGTTCTGAAACTTTCAGCGTTCTGGAACTTTCTTTTTTTATTTGGGGAGGGGGGGGGGGATGGGACACGACACCAAGAGGCAAACATGACCTCTACTTGAAAGGACTGTGAGCTATGACTGGTGTTTACAGTTTAATACACAGGCTGCATTGAGGGTTTGCTAGGGGAATGAACAACACTGTACAGAGAGGACAAAACCAGGTCGTTTACCCCCACTGGTGATTTCCAGTATGTGTAGTACAATTACTTGACATGCATAAGGTTAGCAGATTTCCAGAGTGAAAAACCGGGACCATTTTTTTTCCCTTGCAATTCACTGAAGCTGTAGCAACTGTGAAACAATTAAAATATAATAACACAATCATATTCTGACATAATCTCTGAGTTTTTGTTTACATCCGAAGTGCTACAGAGAATGCAAATAAAAACATTATCTGTAGCACAACCTACTGTCTCTGTTTTCCCTGGATCGTCCTGGATTTGAGGAAGGTGACCCGGGAATTCAATATGCCTTCATAGGACACTAAATTGCAGTACAGTACCACAAATCGAATACAAGTTAGATAAATCAGGATACAATATTACTGCAATAGATGCACAATATGAATTGGTTGTCAATACTACAGTAGCAATACTATCAATGTTTCCTATTGTATGAATATAGGATTTCTAAAGAGAGTTTAAACTTGATGTTCGGTGTTTTTTTTTGCAACTCAGAGGTGACAACCCAAACTGTGACAGGCAACAGATGTACTATAGTGGTCCTTATACACCTGTTTTTTTTTTTTCTCTGCAGCAAAAAGGTAGTAGTTTTTTGGACAGCGTGTTTTCAAATTGCATGAGAAGGTGGAAGAAACTTAATGCCCCAGGCATGTTTAGCTGATGAAAATGCTGATGCACCCACAACGCATTTGGAATTGCATTGTGCTTGCTGTGTTGACAAAGCTGTCATGCTGTTACAGTCCTATGCCTAGCACAGCGAGGTGAAACAGAAATATGAAGGACAAATGGACAGGAATTGAGGTTAAACATTACAAGCTACTGCTGATTGATTAATGCAGAAATACACAGAGGACATTTTAAGAGAGTATCTCTTGAAGCATTGCCTCCAAGCCTTCCACAATCTAATAAGACTTTTCTAAAAGATGTTTTAGACCCTGGCTTATATCCCACAAAAGAGTCTTTTCTCTGAATGGAAACACTTTCTTCCAAGTTCCTGGCAAAAAAAAAAAAAATAATCGAAGCAAGATTAGCTTGCTGGATGTGCCGTGTGATTGTCAGAGGCTTAAGCGATCGAGATGAACTGCTGAGAAATGTACTTTAAATGAACTCATTTGGAATGCAGTGGTCTCTTTTACAAGGGGCGTCACAGAAGGCAAAAGAGTAAACAAAATATCAAAGCTCATGAAAAATAAGGGAAAGAAATGCAAATGCTCAGATTTTGAGTCACAGTCATGGTGCATAAAAGGTAGAGGCAGGATGCTAACTAGTGACCACACACAGTGTCTTAAACACAAGGGGAAAAAAGCCAGGCTTGTCTACATTTGTGGAGGAGCTTTTAACCTCCTCTCACTGACAGGGGTAATACATATTTATCTGAACTGCTGTATATCCCTAGACGTCGGCAGTGTGGAGTAGTGGTTAGGTCTCGGGACTCTTGACTAGAGGGTCTTGGGTTCAGTCCCAGGTGGGGGACACTGCTGCTGTACCCTTGAGCAAGGTACTTTACCAAGATTGCTCCAGTAAAAACCCAACTGTATAATTGGGTAATTGTATATAAAAAATAATCTAATTGTATGTAAAAATAATGTGATATCTTGTAACAATTGTAAGTCACCTTGGATAAGGGCATCTGCTAATAAGTAAATAATAATAATAATAGACTCTTTATGTTTTCATTTGCTGAACGTTCCCTTATTCAGGTGTGTCACTCGGGGAGGTTGGAGTTTTTTTACTTAAATATTGGACTTTTCCTTTTGCTTTCACTGGTCTGTTCCAAATTGCTGGACCCTTCTTACCCCACAGTGTAGTAAAGACGCTTGCCAGTGGGGCAGTGAGCAGGCAGCTGTCCTCTCACTGGCTGATAATCTTGTTCTGCTCATCCAGTCCATTTATCCCCCGTGAATTTCCATTTATAGCATGCTGAGTTTTTTTTTCTTTTTTTTTTTCCATTTTCAATTCCTATAGGCAAAAAAAAGAGGATTCAGTCACTTGAATTAAATTGTCACCAAGCCAGAGAATTAACACGAGAACGTGTGCCTCTGTGTGTGTGTGTGTGTATGTGTGTGTGTGTGTGTGTGTGTGTGTGTGTGCGCGTGTGAGTCTGTTCCTATGGGTTTGGGAGAAGGGGCATATTTTGAAACTGTAATCCATGTTCGGATCAGTTCACTGATAGTTAGGTTTAGTGAGCCCATAAGCTGAATTGAAGTCCAAGCACAGAGATTTCATTTCCTCGTACAGTACAGTGACTTGCTGGTGGGGGCTATTATTCACAGCTGGGAGTGCCACCTGTCCCTGTTTTCCCTGGATCTTCCTGGTTTTGAGGAATATAAAAAGTGTTTCATATTGTGTAAAAACAATAAATGATGTATGAGTGATTTGGAGCTACCTTTTCACATCTGGGGCAGCAGTGTGGAGGGCAGCAGTGTGGAGTAGTGGTAAGGGCTCTGGACTCTTGACCGGAGGGTTGTGGGTTTAATCCCAGGTGGGGCACACTGCTGCTGTACCCTTGAGCAAGGTACTTTACCAAGATTGCTCCAGTAAAAACCCAACTGTATAAATGGGTAATTGTATGTAAAAATAATGTGATATCTTGTAACAATTGTAAGTCGCCCTGGATAAGAGCGTCTGCTAAGAAATAAATAATAATAATAATAATCTGTTACCATCGATGTACACTACAGTGTTAAAACTAACACACAAGGAGTCTTGTAATATGTTAGTGGTATTTTTTGGTTTATTTGAAGCGGTTTATTGTACCCTGTTGGCAACACAGTGAGAGATGCAAACCAGAAAAATAACATGTGGAATTACCCATGTGTAAAATGAATACATGCAATACATTTTAGCTTCTGTTAACTCATATGGAGGTGACCCCTTTCATAAATGTTTTCTATATGGGGACGAGTTTATTTTCAGGATGTAAACAGTGTGACTGTATGCCCCATTGTGGAATTGAGGCAATGTGTCTGAGTCTCCAGGTCACCTTTAGTAGGATGGGGAGCAGTGTTTCATTTCTCCCTCAATTAGCTCCTCATTTGCTATATCCCAGGAACCCGTTTCAGAGCTAGTTTTATGCACTATTAATAATTAATTGCTATCGTTGAAGGGGTTAGGGCTCTGGATCTGTTTAATGATTTAGCATTGGACTTCTAATCTTTGAAGATATTTAACCCGGATAGATCCATGTGCTTTACAAGGTCTTCCCCCAATTTATTTTATTGTTGTTGTAATGGACAGATACCCTTTTGATATGCTGTCCCCACCTGTTTTACTGAAACCATGGCACAGGTGAATGCCACGTAGTTTCCGTGGAAAGTGACACTTTGTCTGGCACAGAGAATGTTGGGTAGACTTGATTACTGATGGAGAAGGCCCGATTTTCTCCCCAATTTAAAATGCTCTATTAAGGGCTCCCGAGTGGCGCATCCAGTAAAAGCACTCGTTAGAGTGCAGGATGCGCTCTATAGTCTGGACGTCGCGAGTTCGAGTCCAGGCTATTCCACAGCCGACCGTGGACGGGAGCTCCAGGGGGCGGTGCTCAATTGGCCGAGCGCCGCCCAGGGGGAGGGAGGGTTAGGTCGGCCAGGATGCCCTCGGCTCACCGCGTACCAGCGACCCCTGTGGTCTGGCCAGGCGCCTGCAGGCTTGCCTGTATGCTGCCCGAGAGCTGCGTTCGTCTTCGCCCTCCCGAGTCAGCGCAGGGATGGTAGCGGTGAGGTGAGCATAATAAAACAATTGGCCATTCCTAATAGGGAGATAATAATAAAAAAATAATAATAATTGGCAACAACTAAATTTATTTAGTAGCAATTCCCCACAGGGCTCAGGAGAACTGAAGGTTCAGCGGGCGTCCTCCGATCCCACGACCGAGCCAGCTTCCTCTTCCACACACAGGAACTCGAGAGCGGATGTCAGCGAGCTACCGGCCTCTGGAGGACAAAGGCCAGTCCTGCAGGTGTCCGCTCTGAGCTCACTAGGCGCCTGGCCAGTAGGGTCCGATGTAGCACAATTAGGATAAAGAGTCCCTCCGGTTTTGTCTCCCTAACCCGTGCAAGCAGTCATGCCTTTACCAGGAGAGACCTGCCTTTACTCAGGGAACAAACAGTACATATTTGACTTGTTGTCAAAATGCTTGTCTAAATTTATCCCAAATATGTTTCCTTTTTTGTGTTGCTGTATATTTTATGTTTGAGTGTTTTATGGTCTGTATTGGGTATTTAGTTTATCTAAATCAAAGTTGTATTTATTTTTAAATAGCCAGGGCACAGGTTTTGAAGTCTGATCATAGCTAAAGATAAGCAGGGATAGGGCTGCAATTATCTAGATGGGATGAAGGTGGGCAGTTGAAGGTATTGGCCTCGAAAGATGCATTAAACTGAGGTCCTGCCTCCCTGCTACTGTTTCACCATTTTGAAGATGAGCGGCAATGTTGCAATCAAATTACTTTCATTGGGTGGCACTGTGGGCTATGCAAAAACCCAATAGAGGTAAATAAAACTAATAGATTTTTTTTTGGGGGGGGGGGGGGGGGACTGCTTTTTTTCATACTGTGGACTCACCATGCAGCCACCCAAGAGCTACAGCGTCGGAGGACAACGCAGCTCTCGGGCAGCTTACAGGCAAGCCCGCAGACGCCCGGCCAGACTACAGGGGTCGCTGGTGCGCGGTGAGCCGAGAACACCCTGGCCGACCTAACCCTCCCTCCCCCCGGGTGGCACTCGGCCAATTGAGCACCATCCCCTGGAAGGTCCCGTCCTTGGTCGGCAAAGGAATAGCCTGGACTCGAACTAGCGACGTCCAGACTATAGAGCACATCCTGCACTCCACGTGGAAGGGAACTGTTTTTTTAAGGGTTAGCCCCACATATTAAGTCTATACGGTAACCGCAGTAGTATGCTTACATTGAAGCCTTCAGGATGTTTATTAGACCCGGTTGGACATACACAGCCTCAAAAAAAAAAAAAAACTTGAGAGAGAACCGCTTCGAGCTCCAGTCATTCTCCAGTTTCTGTTGTTAATAATTTGACGAGAGCGCAATCTGTACCCTTCTTTGACGAGTTAAGTTGATGTGTTGTCAATCACAGAGACACACGGAACCCTGACTTGGAGTAGTGAGGAGGCAGGAGGCGGTGTTGGGGGGGGGGGGTAAAAAATAAAAGCGACGGATCAGCCTTGAAGTGGAGCAAGTGGCAACACGTCTTTTTGAGGGCTGCACATTAGCTGTGAAGGAGATTTGACAGATCCAATTATAAAGCCCTGTCTCAGTGGAATCTGTGCCCCCTGATATTTGCCAGCATGAAATTTGAGTTTCTGACTCTTAAAAAGAAGCAGCATTGTTTGTAAATAAACACTGAATCAAAGACACATGGGTCTGAACCTTTCTATTCGGATCACTGTAGCTTATTACTATGCTATCTATATATAAAAAAGCCAAATGGGAATTTTGAATTTTTAAAGAATTTGATCTTTTTATTATTATTTTTATTTTAGTAAATGTATCACATTTTCACAGAACATCGGTTGTTTACATAGCTACGTACCTGGCTTCCTTTTTGTACTTCTGAATCTAGCAGAACCTGAGGCACCGAAGAGATGAAGCCGTTCGGAATCTTGTTACAGGTACCCGAGAATACTGGGGCTATTGACAAGTGATTGCTTAACATGCTGTCGTAGTCAGAAATCAGAGAAAGTAATTCCACATATCTGAAGAATTGGTGCCTTCATCAGTTCAGGTATTTCTGGTGTATACTGTACTTTCATTTTTTTTTTCTCATAAAGTTCTTGAAAATGGATTTGTAACCAAATCGACTACAATGTCTCCGTTGGCTTATGACATTTTTTTTTTAATTCTGTAAAAAGCAATTTGAAATATTACTTTGAAGTACTCAATATAATTCTCAAAAACTCTCTCTAAAATAAGAAATATAGCACGGAATTTAGCAATATGCTTACACACTACCCTACTGTTTTTTTAAGGGTTAGCCTGGCAGCACTGTGGAGTAGTGGTTAGGGCTCTGGACTCTTGACCGGAGGGTTGTGGGTTCAATCCCCAGTGGGGGACACTGCTGTTGTACCCTTGAGCAAGGTACTTTACCTAGATTGCTCCAGTAAAAACCCAACTGTATAAATGGGTAATTGTATGTAAAAATAATGTGATATCTTGTAGCAATTGTAAGTCGCCCTGGATAAGGGCGTCTGCTAAGAAATAAATAATAATAATAATATTTATGTCCCGCCTCTGCTCACTAATGATTGGACTGCTGTAAAACCAGGGCAGATCTTTGACTTTCCCATTGTTTAAATTCCCAATTATGTCCCGCCTCTGCTCACTCATGATTGGACACCTGTATAACAAGGGGCAGATCTTTGAATCTCCCATTGGTTAAAGGAAAAGGAACACATAGCGACAAATGATAAAATGCATGAGACTTTTTAGAAGTACAGTACTTCTTCCAACAACAGTTCAGGATGGCCATACCAATACTACACAACATGAAGAGATTATCTGAAAAGAGAGCTAAGTATACCTCTCACAGTAAATTACATCACAAAGACATTAGATTTAAAGAGAAATACATGTGTGGTTACCATGGCATCAAAAAGCCTACAAATACCTGCAATGTTTGTTTTCAAACACACTTTCCCTTGACAAAGATATGTTAAACATACCAAAACATTGAGAAGTTGGCTCTTTGATGTTTGTGTTTTGATACACAGCAGTTTACTTTTTTCAAATTATATATATATACATAGATATAGATATTATTATTAATATTATTTGTTTATTTAGCAGACGCCTTTATCCAAGGCGACTTACAGAGACTAGGGTGTGTGAACTATACATCAGCTGTAGAGTCACTTACAACAACGTCTCACCCGAAAGACAGAGCACAAGGAGGTTAAGTGACTTGCTCAGGGTCACACAATGAGTCAGTGGCTGAGGTGGGATTTGAACCGGGGACCTCCTGGTTACGAGCCCTTTTTTTTAACCACTGGACCACACAGCCTCCTATATATATAATTTGAAAAAAGTAAACTGCTGTGTATCAAAACGTACAAAATCTAAAAGATAAAAGGTAATGTAGATACACAAAAATGTGAATAATTGATAAAGAAATTACCCATCATCATCAGTGTACAAGTGTAGCATTGTTTGGTGGACTTTATCCAGAACGATGCTTATGTAAACTATGGCATGCATTCAACCTCCCAGAATAATCAAGGGACCCAGGGTGATACCAAATTCAATGGTTGATAAAGTGGCCAGACAGTATATGTGTATGTATTAAAATATTTACACAGTAACTGCTAACTGAGTAACTGCTATGTAAATATACAGTAATTAGACCCAATGTAAAGTGTTACCAACTTTTGATAAGTCTTGGTAAAAACACATTTAGAAATAGTATGGCCATTCAATTTGTTACAAATTTCCATCCAGATTAATGTGCTGTTAGAAATAATTCCGATCTGAATGGTTTGGGTGTTGGCAATGACCTTTAGTTTACTGCATAACTTTGATTGAGAAGAGCAACTATTAATCCTATCCAGATGCTCCTACTGAAGGCTCATGAAGACCATTTGTCAAGCACCTTCCCAGCCACAATATATCTGTCAGAGCAGCCCCAATGCTAAGGCTCCTTAAATGTCTGGCTCATTCTGCTGTGAGAAGTTATGTGTTTTGAGCACTATCTATAACCACACAAATTCAAGGTTTTGTTTGAAGGGCAAAGAAATAACAAAAGGATAAAAAATTGTGAAATCTGGAAAAAGGGGGCGTCGAATAAACACATTTATTGTAAGACCCTCATTGCTTTTTGTAGTTTTGATTTGTTTTGCATATGAAATCAAACCCTGAATTTTGGAAAATCTGTCAAAATAGGCAAATTAGTGATGGTCTAATTTATGACTTTAAAAGGCCACGCATGCAATTAATTTAAAATGGTAAGAGAAAAGGAACACTTAGCGACAAATGATGAAATGCACGTGCTTTTTAGAAGTTGTTTAAGATGCCTAATTAAAGCACAAAGTGGTCTAACATTTTCACACATGAGTGCCTCATGTTCCCATATCACTGATTACTGACTGAACATTGAAATTCTCACACCCAGAGGATTTCTTGCAGGTAGATATCTAAATTACATAAATGACACATCTGGAGGTGTTCTAATAACTGTGCACACTACTATACACCACAATAGCTCAACAAGAAGTGCCCAAAGAATATATAGTTGGAAGACAAACTGTTTACAATTTGATCCAGCTCAGGGACAACAGGCCAGCCTGTCTTCCCTGGGCACTCTGTGGTTTGAATCCATCATGCAGGTTTTATGAAGGTAGGTAGTTTTAGGCAGGTACTTTACTTACTAATGAAGACACTAATGTCTGACTATGGGGCTTGTTTACATCAGATTTGGAGTAAGAATAAGCAACAGTAGCCGAGGAACAAGAACAGTTTGTTTTTATTATGAAGGAGTCATCAAGTGGTGGCTGCAAGGCATGTGGCTTTACACTGCACTGAGGAGCCCAAACAGGGTGAAACATGTCTGCAGTTACTGCAATCTGACTTTTAAAAATGTGAATGTAGAAGCCTTTTGGCGACTTTTACGTGATTTGACTGGCTCTTGTAAAACTAGAATTTGCATATCCCCGATTACCCATTATTCTATAGCTACTGCATATGTAGAGAGAGAGATATTGATTTTCCTACAGTGGCGCTGAATATTGACAACAAAGAATTGGGGAAAAAGCTGAGAAATCGTAAATTGAGAAAGGTGGGTTGTAAAGACTACTGGAGATAAAAAAAAAGCAGGGTGTTTGCAGAAAGAAGAGTTACAGCCCCCCCCCCCCCCCCCCCAAAGAAGTGTGAATAATCCTATTGCCAGGCTCTAAGGCTCTCAGGAGAATGCTCAAGCTCTCACTCGCACTGACTGAATTGAAGAAAATTAGCTAAATATTAAACTTGGATAATAAACCCTCCTCTCCCCTCCCCTGAATCATATGGGGACCAGGGTAATGATCCAAAGGGATTAAAAACTCCAGGAACAATCTATTTCTGACACCGTGGTTAAAACCGTTGCAACTGAATCATGACGTCAGTCTTGTCGTTTTACGTCTGGATTTGAAAAAAACTAAACAAAAAACTTGCTTGCAGTTTTCGGTAGCATTAATGTACTTCCCCTCACATTTCTTATCTAAGGGTACATTGTTTTGTTAGCTCTTGTGGTTTATCATGTCACCTGAACCCCTTCATAACATTAAAGCATTATTATGTACAGATGGGTAAATTATGCCCTGTACATTAATGGTAGTAATAAAAAACAAAAAGTTGATATTTCCTATCACTATTGTGCTTTACAGAATCTGCCTTCCAGGAGAGCATTAGTTTCTGAGACGTCTTCCTCACAAATACCTCCATTTAGACAGTAATTGATTTGAAACAGCAGCACAGACTGCATACAAGTACATTTATATTAGCTAGGCTCTTGCACTGGATGCCAGAGCACATAAAACTGCATTTTTCAAATCAGCAAGTCCAAGGACTAATATGTACCTGGCACCAACCGTGACACTTAGCAATACTTAATTGCTGTAATTACATAATATAAAAGGAACCATTAAATCCCCCTTTTTGTGATTGAACATTTTTGAAGCCGTTGCCTAGGCAAAAGATAACTGCGCCAGAACCCTAAGAAGCCAGTATAAATGCCAATATTAGATTTTTTTCCCCCCTCTGGAAATACCGTTCCTGTTTGTCCTTCATAGTAGCATATACAGTAAATGTCCAGAAGGGGGCATTGGTGTATATACTGTATAGGTAGTTCTGTGTCGAACAAAAGGAGGGAGGTAATTTGTTCAGAGGCTATAGTGATGGACTTACTTAAAGGAGCTTTTTTAAAAAAAAATTACCCCAGAGTGTAACTTCTTGCGAAGTTGTATTTTTAATATAAGTATTTCTGGTGTTTTATTTGTAAAGAACATAACCCTATTTTCACCCAATATCACCCTATGCTGTTAATACCGACTAAACATAATGCCTGAATTAACTTTTTATTTGACTTCTAAATTGAGATCACCATTATCTCCCTGTTTCTTGTTCTAGGTACTGAGTGGCTGTAAAGTACTTGGCAGGATCAGCACAGTTAAAGCACTGGGATAAAGCCAAACAGATTTTAATATAGACTGTGTGTGTGTGTGTGTGCGAGACTCCCCAGGGTATTCTAACAGTCCATTTGTTTTAATTTCACCCCTCGGTTTATTCAACACAGCGCATTATTAACTTCTTAAGAAGAATACGGCTGTCACAGGGAAACTTTTTAATCAGGGTTTGAGACAAAAGAGAGTAATGTGTGCAGATACGATGAGCCTCGGAGACGAATGGAAAGGAATTAAAGTGGTTTAAGAAGAGTAAACTTCAGGGACCAACATACTTGTTTTTTGTATTCCCTAATCAGAAAACATAAAAAAAGGACATTTAGTTAACAGCTAGGCAAGCAAAAAATGTGATTTTTTTTCAGAGGGATCTATTAATACTCATATATAAAGATATTATAATAGATTATAATCAATGATTAGTGGATTTTTTAAATATATATATATATATATATATATATATATATATATATATATATATATATATATATATATATATATATATACACCATATCCTTTCTTTTAAACCCCACCATGAATTTATAAAGCAATTCTAAGGTATTTCATAATGTATTAGTTAATATATATGAATATATATATATATATATATATATATATATATATATATATAGTATATTATTTAATAATAATTACAACAATTATATAACATTATATAACAACAACAACAACAACTATTATTATTATTATTATTATTATTATTATTATTATTATTATTATTATTATTATTATTATTGGTGTTATTACTTTAGTTTATAGATCAATTTAGAAAACAGCTATGAACATCTATTAACGTTATTAAAGATGTAGATGATTATTAACCAGAAATAACAGTTCATTACAATAAATGATAAACTAATAATGTTGCATATTTAATTCAACTGAGAATGAGACGTCGGTGACACAGCAAGTTTAAGTTCAAGTTGTCGTTAGCTTGTCCAAAGTCAAGAGCTTGTACTGCCACCTTCTGGACAGAAAGATATAGCAACCCTGCCGAATCAGTACCTGCCTTTTCAAAACAAACAAAAAAAATCTATTAATGTTTCAGCAATGGGCCTTCTAGTGTACTGATTCGCATTCACTGTTTGAGGTGTTGCTTTAGACTGCATTTTTGGGGCTTTGGATATTTAACCCTTTAAGGTACATGGGACATGAAATTATGCTAACTTTGCTATTTTTGCAACAAGGTGCACGAAACAGGGTTTAAAATGATCTGGTCATCCAACTTGTCAGTTCCTCGTAATACTTGACTCACTCTCAATTTCTTGTGTGCCTTAAACTGTATTAATATGAGAACTGGGATTATGCCAATATAGCTCTGTGTTGCTGAGGTGGTTAATTTTGATTTCATTCATGTTTTTTTTTTTTTTATCACAACAGCGTTTATGTAAGTCTAGCCGTTGTGGGAAGGCAGGTTTTTTGATTAAAAGTGCCTAATTTATTTGAAAAGCCGAAGGAATTTGAATAATTATTCCCAAGTAAAATGCCTGAGAGCCTTTTTTTTTTTTTCACATTTCACACATTTCTACCCAGGATTCTTATTAGTCAGACCTGCCCTTATACATGTTTCCCATAGTAAAAGCCTAGTAACGTGCAATAAAGCACAGCGAAACAGGGTGAAGCACAGGTAAACATTGTAAAGCACAGAGAGATATGCTAAAGCATATTTAAAAAAAAAAAAAAAAAGGCAAACCAGGGTAAACCGTGGTAAATGCATGGCAAAACTGCAAAACTTCCGTGCTAGAATATTGCGGCATACTTTTAATAAGGGTGATGTCAAATTGACAGTCACTGGAAAAGAAGAAAAAAAGGCAAACTGTTAATGTTTTTAAAAATGTAAGTCTGGCAACTGCACAAGCCTTAATCGCTGCAACCCTTTTTGAGAAAAGAAAATGAAGAGAAATGGCAAAGATGTCTTTTTCTTTCAATCAGCATCTTGTTATTGCATAATAACAGTGTATATATATATATATTTTTTTTAAAGCGCTGTGTGCGTCTCAGCCTAGTTAAGGGCCATCCCTCATGTCAATCCTGCTGGGAGAAAAAACACATTTTTGACAACGGAGCTGGGCAAGTGTATACGAGCTGACAGGAGACATGACTTTCAGACCCTTAAGGGGCTCGACGGCACAGTGTGTTCAGGCACCTGGATTTGAACCCAGATCACAGGCTGTGAAATGAGTTTGGTTAAAAAACAAAAAACAAAACATAAAATAGATATTGTATGGAGTCCCTGCAGGGGAGTCTAACGTGTCCAGAAGTACTGTTGTATGTATGCATGTGTATGTATGTATACTGTACATATGTATGTATGCATATGTGAGTGTGACAAAAAAAGGACAAAATGGTGTTCCTTAATTTTTACTTTCACCATATTGGATTGGAGTTAGGAATATAATGGGAGTCAATTAAATGAATGTAATGTCCTCACTTATCTAGTAAAGTGAACACATGATAATAAACCAAGTTCTTGTTTCAGGAGGGTCACCTCTTTGATTGTGATTTTCCCTTGGCATACAGTGCCACCAGGTGGCCAAATGCAATTACTGCATACCTCTTGAAAGGTAAATTGCATCACCTGCACACCTTCAGATGCCAGCAAAAGAACCCCAAACGAACCAGTACTCCTGGAGATACTGCATTACAAACAAACAAATACAATTGCACTTGCCTTTGAGTGGATCAATTCCTATGAACGATTCCAAAAGGACAGAATTCAAATCAAGAGAGGCACAGTTTGATTATTTTCTTATCACAGAATTTCCTACGGAATGCGCAGTGCTGTGACTGGTGCAGCACACACAGGGTGACAGCGGGTCCTCTCTTGTCCTACTTTTCCCTGCAGGGAAATTTTTTTTATGTTGTTCTAATCCCTTCGTCTAATCCACTGGGCAATGTGACATGCTAAATGATGGAGATTAAGCCAGACAACCCACAGATTCCCTGATTCTTTTGTAACTCCAACAGCCCGTTTCAAGCAACCTCAGGGTGGCGATTTGTGTGGAGGCAGGGAGAAGGGGCACGGGGCAGGGGGCAATGTTAAGGATAATGATAGACATATCCCTGTGATGTCTCTGATTCATTCGAGCAGTTTTTAGTTGACAACAGATGAAGATGTGCAGCAATCTGTTTAAATCGCTCTGCTTTAAGCGTGAAACTGAAGATGCAGGTGGGCTAGTGCTTAGCAGGCTCTGCCGGTGATGCATCAGAGCTGGAACGCCTGAAGGCTGTTTTGCATTCTCTGAATAAAGAAAGAGAAGGCCAAAGTAGCAGCAGCCACCGCTAGGCTGCCATCAGCTGGTGAGCTCACAAGATGACAACACAAATAAAAAACGAGAGACAGGAGAAATCCCTCATCTAGCTTCAAACACCTACGTTCGGCTAATATGGGGGGGGGGGGGGGGAGGTTACCTCTGCTAGGGTTTGAGTCTCAATTACAATCTAGCCCTAAAGATCTATGATTGAGAGAGGCCTAGGACTGCACGGCAGGCAGGGGCTGTTCAGGTCAGGATTGAGGTGCACAATAGGATTTGAATTTGAAGCAATTCCATATCATAGGTATTACTGTATCAGTGCCACATCACCAGCATTTGTTTGACTCACTTAAGCCACAAGTATCCATTCTTTTAGGGGTATAGTACACTCCATCGAATTGACCTTCATTTTGCATTAGGAGGAGAACATTTGTTTCTTTAATATCAATCTCCCATAATTTCCCTAGCTTGTTATTCAATGTGATGAACTTAGTATTACACTTGTGCTTTATAACCCATGTTACTCTCTTCATATTTATAAGATATTAATATTAACTCTATACTGCTATTAATTATAATGTGTTCAAGTAAAGGGTTAAATATGAATTGAACTGGATGTAACATTTGAATCCATTTTTTGTATGCATTGTTATTTAAACCAATATTTAATTAAAGAAAGTTCAAACAGCTTAACCCGCTGATAAATGTCCCTTTTTCGCCTTTAATCAGCTTTGTATTCTCAGTACAGCTTCACCCTAAAAACAATGATTAAAGTGCAATTCAGTTTAGGGCACGTTAGATTGCCTTCTTAGCTACTTACAAACATATACTGTATTTTTAAAAAAGCATCAAATTATTTCCCTAGCTGCCTGCCAAAAACACAGCTTAGCTGCTCCTTCTAACAGAACCAGAGCAGATGTGCTCCCTGGCCGCGTGTAATTACACACGCTACTGACCTGATTGTGAACTGTGACCTGGGAGACACTGGACTGCCTAAAGCTCAGTGTGACTTTTTGGTTTTGTTCTGCTACTTTCGTGTGAGCTAAAAGTATGAGGTAACTTTTTCGTTGGTGGTATGAACCAATATATGCATTGATCATTGATTAACAACACTGGTTTTAATGGCTGTAGGACACTACTACAGAGTTTGGTTAAAATGTAATTTTCTGGTCCATGTATACATATTGTGGTAAAGAAGGGGGAGGATGTGTGTAGAGTAGAGGCTATGTGCATGGGTGCAGGTGTGTGTGGGTGTCTGGTGATGGGAATTGTGTTTAATTGAGTGATTGAGATGTGATTGGATGTGGCAGGTGGGAACTGAATGCTTAATTGTCAATCTGCAGCATTTTTGTTTTGTAGTGCATTTTGTAATTCATTTTCTGTAGCGTCGCGAGATGCGGGTTTGTCTGCCATTTTGTTGTGTGTATGAAGACGTCATTTGAAGAAAAAAATAAAAATAAAAAACTCTAGACCATAAGCAGCATCACAGGGGTAATGGTTGGATCTATTTTTGGTCATGTGAGGTGGTTTTAACCAATCACATGCCAGAATTTCTAAGGACTGAGTCATATACATATAAGTATACATGTATATATATATTTTACCAGAAAGTGACTTAAACCAATCTCTTTAGTGGTGTCCCAGAGCAATAATAAACCAGACGCATATTCTTAATTAATGATCAGGTATAATATATATATATACACAGTATATATATATATATATTTTTTTAAATATTTCCCTTTATTAAGTCTATTAATTGGAAGTAAAACAAATCTGAGATTATTAAACACCAAATCAGCAACAAGCCTGGAAAATGTGCTATCATCAAATCCCTATACGGCTATACCAGCTCTGGCTGATAATACCCCTCTTGACCTGTATTATTGTGTCAAGAGGAGAGGACTCGCTTGCCCTCTGCATCGCAAATAAGGGAATAGAAAACAAGATGAGCGCATGCTTTTCTGTTCCCACTCCAAGAGGCTAGGGGGTCATCTTTCAGACTTCACAGGGAGACTCCCGAATAGAAAAGTAATTAAGAAAACGTGTTAAAAGTGAAGCTGTTTGGCTTAGATTAGGTTTCTAAACAGTGCTAAGGTCTCTATGGTCCACTTTCCACAAAGCGTCTCTAGCTCAATAAAAAGGGCTGACGTCTATCTAGGAAAAAAAACACATTTCCTTTTATCTTTTTTTATTTTGATGAATTGACCCTTTTTACACCTCCCAGACCTCTGCAAAGACAGACGATAACAATTGCATGATCAGGTTTTGCATTTACAGCAATGAAAGTGTTGCTACATAAAAAAACGTTTTTTTTTAATTGCTCCCTTATCTTTTTAGAATGTTTCCAATTACGCATATTGCAATTACTCATGTATTTATTTTATTTTCTATGCTGCTCTTCTGTTCCAGTTGCCTGCCATAAACACAGTCTAGATCAGCCATAATAAAAAAAACAGTGCCATCTAATGGACACATATTAAGGATCACATTTCTAGTGATGGCAATACACAGCTGTGCACTAGATGGTGCCGTTTCTTTCTTCTATAGAATGATTTACTGAGAATGATTGCAAACATGACGAGAATGTGAGGGGACCATAAACTTTATGTAATTTAAAGTTGCTTAGTATTTAAGTAATTGAAGTGATAATTACATAACCATGTGTATTTAATATAATTTAAGTGTAAAAAAATCTATCGGTTTTATCACTGTTTTTGTGGGTGGTTATTAGGGTAAAAGGACTGCTAATTTGACAATCAAACAGTTGAGGTATAAATAATCGAATGGGTCACCACAAACATATTAAGAAATCATGCATTTGATCATGTCTGGTGCTCTTTTTGTAAATGTACAGTTTGCACGATATTTTAAAAAATACGATTTTTTAATTAATGTTCTTGCAAGTTAACGGCATGCACCCGCAACTGCACTGAAACCGTTCCTCTAAATCTACAAGCTTGTGGAGGGAGGCAGCAGTGTTGAGTGGTTAAGGCTCTGGACTCTTGACCAGAGGGTCGTGGGTTCAATCCCAGGTGGGGGGACACTGCTGCTGTACCCTTGAGCAAGGTACTTTACCTAGATTGCTCCAGTAAAAACCAAACTGTATAAATGGGTAATTGTATGTAAAAATAATGTGGTAGCTGCCTTCCATGCTGTGCAGCATGATGACTATCGAACCTGGGGCGACTGGATCATTAATATACATCGCACTGTCTTCCCCTTTCCCTGCATTGATCCCAGAAAAAGGGGTGTTCCTGTCTGTTCATCCTGCTGTAATTAGATCTAATTACAACTGATATGCAAAAATAAGCTGAACCATTTAATATTAAAAGATGAATTACACACCTGATTACAGAAGCAAGCGACTGTCAGCAGTCTTCATGTTAATTCGGCTTAATTATTTGTGATGGAGCATGCGAAAGGCATATTTGATGACACTGATCAAGCCCATTGTGTATAAATACTCTTGCCAGTAGATAAGTGCTTTGTGGTCAGTGACATAGAGTTTCAGCCAGATCCAAGATCTATATATATATATGGAATTTATTTTCACTATATAATGAATAATATATAAATGGTAGAAATTACAAAATGGATACCGCGTAACCGTACAATAATGATCTCATGATCACAGTATAACAACTACACTGCTGTTTCCAAACAATTGCTCAGTAATGCGATGACGTTTGTGCCTTGCAAAAAGTGTTTACTCCAATTAACTATTTCTTGAAATCCTGGCCCTGTACAAACGTCTTATTGACAATACCATGTGTGGTAAGTGTTTTGAGGTCCTGTGACATTTCAAAAATAAATTGTACATTAGTCCATTGTGTGTCGCATCAATGAAATTCTAAATATGAATTAGTACTGGGTCAATAAATCATTGCCTTTGTAGTTTGTGTCACAACAGAATGGCCTTCCCTAATTAGCTCCCATCTCACCCTAATGACGAGAAACGGTACTGACTTCACCCATGCCATCTCCCCCTAATGGCGGGAAACGATACTGACTTGAAGACAAGTGGGCTGTAGAATCACCCATAGGAATATTTGCCTGGTTTTTAATCTCAGGAAAGTGTAATACACACACTCAATTTACAGTGCCAGCACCTAACTAAAAATAACACTAAAATATCCATTAGGACAGCAATCGATACACAGCCAGAACAGTGAGAGAGAATAACAGCCTGTGTGCTATTCAGATCTTCCTCCAGACTGGTCGTAGCCGTGGTCAAAGATTATAATTCCCTCCTCAGTTTACAGCACACCGGGGAATTCTGTTTACCAGTATAATGGTCCTCAAGAACCTGCTACAGCTCTGACCCAGTTGAACAGGCAAAACACATATTGTAAGAGAATAGAGTTTGAAAGAAATAAGAGTGTGCACAATACCAATGGCTATGTTAGTGAATTTCCATTGATTGATTCCAATATTCAAAAGTTACACCCCTATAGCTTAAACATTTATCGTTAGACGCAACAAATGTGGCACCTAGTTGTAAACAGAAATCAGATAATGATTTCCTGGGAGAAAGCTCAGGTCCGGATGGTCTGTCGTTAGCAGAGGATTCAGGTAGATTTCTCACTCGTGCTCTCACGTGTCTGTCTTATATATCTTACCTAAATGTGTGTGTGTGAAGCTGAACTCTGCTTACACTGTTTTCCGAACAATATCTAAACACGATCAATTTCAAGGGCTCTGGACTCTTGACCAAAGGGTCGTGGGTTCAATCCCAGGTGGGGGACGCTGCTGCTGTACCCTTGAGCAAGGTACTTTACCTAGATTGCTCCAGTAAAAACCCAACTCTATAAATGGGTAATTGTATGTAAAAATAATGCGTAAAAAAATAATGTAATTGTATGTAAAAATAATGTGATATCTTGTAACAATTGTAGGTCGCCCTGGATAAGGGTGTCTGCTAAGAAATAAATAATAATAATAATAATAATAATAATAATGGCATCAGTTACAATGCTGTTTCAGACACAGAATATACATCTCATTTAACAAAAGTGTGCAAAAACAATATGGGAGCATGTCACAAAGATTCGAGTAAACAAAAATGTTTACTTGAATCTTTAATTAATGGCTATTAAAAAAAAAAAAAAGAATTATACTTCACCTAGAGGCTGTGTAGTATGGACACATCCGCATACAGTAACACATCCCATCAAATTCCATATAAACCTGCTTTTATGGCCACCCCTAAATCCAATCTTTTTCTAATGGAAGTCATTATTCACTGCAGTCCTTTAAATAATCTCTCCTCAAATACCCCTATCATTCATCTCATATTTCATGTCCATTACCATTGGTACCTCAACCCCATTCATCACTATGAGAAAGTCATGTCAAATAATATTTGTTTTCCAATTCCCAATATATTAGCACAGAAACTAGACCAGCAGGGAACTAGGATGTACTATTGCATATATTTTTCATAACCAACAATGCCAACATACTGAGATTTTTTTTTTTTTTTTATTATACAATAAATTGCAGCCATTTTAATTTGCTGAGAATGAAGACACTTAGTCACACAATCTGCTGTCCAGGCTATAAGCCCCGGTCCTGATTTTGTTTCTGTATTCAACCCATGAGTGAAAATAGCTGAGTAAAACATTTGTGGCATGAAGGGAATACAAGGCCCTGTGCGGTTAGCTGTTAGAGATCTGGGTTTTAAATAATAAGATTTGTTTGATAGTGGTGAATCTGCTAGTCTGGGCATCTATCCAAGACTGCAGCTGGAAAATAGGAGAGTTGTGGCACATGTCCGGTCTACATAAATCTGGTGACTACCAGGGAAGATGACGGCTGCAGAGGATTATGAATTCTGAAAGTCTGATACAACCCAAAGTGTAGCGAGGAATGGCCACTTCACTAAGTAAACCCAACCTGTGCAACTCAAATTAAACAGAGTATTCGTAAATAGAAAATGATTAACATGAAATAAAATGCTGTCCCTTCCTGCTCTGGTTCTTGCCTGCCACTGTCTCGGGGGGGAAGATTACTCTCCACATGCGGATTAGTGGTGGATCATCTGGGATGAATATTTCCCAGGATTTCCAAAAGCTTTAAACCAGGGGCAGCTCTTCCACTCCTGGTCTTTGTTCCAACCCTGTTCTGAATTGTTTAATTGAAACCAATTAAACCTCCATCCATTCAAGACCCTGAAGTATTGTAAGTACTGTATCTAATTTTAGCTATTAACCTTGGAGTGGAAAGGCCCTCCAGGACTATGATTGGACACCCCTGCTTTAACATGAAAGACAAAAATACGAAATTGACAGAACTTCATGCCTCTGATCTTCCTAAGAGATCCCCCACGCTATCTTATAAATGGACGAGCGTGATGTATTTTTTTTCCGTATTTTTCTTTGGTGGTGTAGCAGTAGCTTATTCTTTGAAAATTCAATAAACAGAATAAAAACCAGGGAAGAGAGAATGAACACAGAAACACCCTCTGGTGTATTTATTATTAATTAGTGTGCAGCTGTTACTTCATGTAAAAGCAGCACATACTGTATAACACCTTAAAGGTATTTTCCCTAAAGGACTTTATAATCATTTTTTCTTCCTTTTATTAGCTTCTGTACTGGTACCAATTTTACTGCTCTTCTCGTTCTACCCTCAAACTCTGAAGGTACAATACTATAGACCCTGGTCAGAGAGGGAGTCCCTTATTAGGGAAGGTACAATACTACAGACCCTGGTCAGAGAGGGAGTCCCTTATTAGGGAAGGTACAATACTACAGACCCTGGTCAGAGAGGGAGTCCCTTATTAGGGAAGGTACAATACTATAGACCCTGGTCAGAGAGGGAGTCCCTTATTAGGGAAGGTACAATACTATAGACCCTGGTCAGAGAGGGAGTCCCTTATTAGGGAAGGTACAATACTACAGACCCTAGTCAGAGAGGGAGTCCCTTATTAGGGAAGGTACAATACTATAGACCCTGGTCAGAGAGGGAGTCCCTTATTAGGGAAGGTACAATACTATAGTCCCTGGTCAGAGAGGGAGTCCCTTATTAGGGAAGGTACAATACTATAGACCCTGGTCAGAGAGGGAGTCCCTTATTAGGGAAGGTACAATACTATAGACCCTGGTCAGAGAGGGAGTCCCTTATGTGTTGCCTCAATGCAATAACTATAATGCAGCAAAAACTATTACTAAATGCATCTCAATACTTATAGTGTGGTAATGGATACGAGGCATTGAAATGTTGCATTTTTAATTACAGTAGGTTTGCTTTGCAACAAAGGATATGAAAAACGTGGCATGAATGCAGATCACATGCTACATGGTTTCCAATTCAAATAAAGTGTACCAGCACAGTGGAGGACTTATTGAGAGCTTTTAACAAGTTTTAATAACTCTAGTTCTTATGATTGTTTGCTTAAAATGTATGGACAAATTATGAAAAGTGGATTTTAAAATCTTGAAATGAGATGTTCAAAATAATAGGACAACAACTTCATACAGTATTAGGTGAGATCTATCTAGGCGCCTGTGTGCAAGTCAAAGATTGGTGAGGTAATTCAATAGCATGTTTACAGAAAAATACATTACCCCAAAATTAAATAGTAGTAATAATAATAAATAGAGAGTGCAGCAGTATTTAATACAGGTGACAATGAAAAGACAGCTGAAACAGATTCAATCTTTTTAATGGTTATTAAACCCATGCAACATTTCTGCAAGGGTTTGTAGCTGGAAAGCTTTCAAGTTAACAAACAAAATGTTTAAACAGCAAATCTTCCTTAGACACGCGCACACACACACACAGACACAGTGGGCTGCCTTATCCAACGTGCTCAAGTCCTGTCCTACCTCCTGGCCAATTCATTAGGACCTGTATCTCATATTATACCACCGTGCCATTTGTGATTGGAAGCAGTTCGAAATCCTTACCTCAAGAGAGAGCAGAGAGGACCCTGCATAATCCGATCCGCTACTTAACAAGTTCAAACCCGACTGGCACATAAAATCCTTATTAAACTGCTACGAGACTGATCAAATCCTTTCAAGAAACACTGAATTAGCACCAATGTTATTAACTCTGTGTGAGATTAATCTAGCAGGGATTTATTAAAAACTGCACTGAATATAAGGTCTATAGATGCCTCATCTTAATACTATTTGCTATTCAAACAATGTGAGTTCATTGATCTTTATTAGTTTAGAAATCAATATAGCATAATACATTCCACCCCACATCAATCTTTTGCATTTTGGGCTATTTACTCTGTAAAGAAGAAACTCCCCCTGAATATAAACATACTATAAATCACAGAAAGTTAATAGGAAACTATTAATAAACATGATCAAACTTTAGAATTGTGCTGTGCGTTCTATGCATGAGATGCCATCTATACACAGGTTATGATGTGCTGGAATTTTGATGAATCATTACCAGTAATTGGTTGATTTTGCATTCATCCTTATAGCACCGTCTGCATTGCTTTTACTGTGGTGTACCTCACTTGACTTCTGGAAGAGCGTTTATCTATCAGTCTTACTTAGCCAATAGCAGCAGCCTCGGAACCTTAAAGCTGGCACTGAAAGACAGAAGGGAAGACCTGCGCGTTTCTCCTGTCACTGGCTGTGGATGTCTATGGATTGCTCACGTCCCTCGGCTCCTATCAAGGAAGTCAGCGTTGACCCGGCTGCCCTCATCCAATTCCCATTTGGAGGTCTCGCTGCCTCTCGTCACCATCAGGGAGTGGGTATGTCTGGCAATGGGCAGACATGATCAAAGGACCACCGCGTTCAGCCATCTGCATGAGCAAGATGGGAAACAACACACCACCAGCTGTGCTAAACGTCACCTTTAATCTAACTTATCTTATTAGAAATGGAGGAAAGTAAGCCTGGTTAATCAAACTGCAACTAGAAATCGAAAAATGTTGCCACTCTATAAACTGCTTTTCCTGTGCAATTCACACACAGACTGGAGATCTACTTCTAACAGATATATTCCATAGAACAATTGTTGGTGCAGAAGCACAGGAAAGGGCAGTTCTACTGAAACATGTGAATGAAGATACAGGCGAAGTGAAACTAAGGTATTGTGGAATCAGTCAGCTCCCCATATAGTTGATTCTCATAGGATTTTTAGGTAGTGCTTGATGCCACCTGCTGATCGAAAATTGTAATCGCGCTTTTTGTCCAATACTTGTTATGAAATCTGGTTGCATAGGGTGGTAAATATTGCTCATTTCATACACAAATTCTAAAGTGGACTGGATTTAAGTTTTTACACTAATCTTCATATAGTGCCATTTTTATTTATTTATTTATTTATTTATTTATTTATTTATTTTTTATCTCCATCCAAAGACCAGATTCTAAGTTGCTGTTGTTTTAACCAATACAATGGGTCACAGAGGAAATAATTTACAGAGAATACAAATAAAAAGGGGGGCATCTAGTGGTCGTCAAAGGTACTACAATGCATTGCTTTACAAATGCTCCCATTCTGCCCTGCACACAACTCGGCTGTTTTATAAAAGGGAACTTCTTTTGAAGTCCTTATAATGTAGAAGCAGCTAGTTTAGAAATTCAGCCCCTAGAAATGTCTCACACTAAAAACCTAAATCTCAATTCTGAAACATGGCACATAGGTATTTTGTAAAATTATTTTTTAAAACCCAGTTTTAATGATTTACCCCATATATGAAATCCATAAGCAGCGTTCAAACTGGAAGAACTCAGGAGTAAATTCCTTCAGTGCTGTAAATCATTTAAGGCATTGTCTTCCACCTTGGTTTAAACACACTGCAAGCAATTACACAACATCTATCTGGCCACCAGGTTTTTTTCAGTGGCATATTTGAATGGAAAAAAAACAAATTGGGTAACAAATAAAAAAAATAAAAAATATTGCAATGAGAGTCAAGTTTGACCAAGCCACAGATGTAGTATAATTTTTTATTATTTATTTATTTTTTTGTCAGCAAGCTATGTAAAAGTGCAAGTGGAAGAATTCATCCAGTTTTGAAGCATATTAAACAGCCATGACTTACTGCCTATAATAACACCATCACCACTGACTTTAAAAATAAATAAAAAGGGCATGTCGTTTACATTGCAAACTGTCACATAAGAACACACACAACAGACCTCAACAGGTCTAGGTCTAGCTGGTATCATCCTTTTACAGTGTTGTATTTTAAAATGTGTGCACAGTTTTTGGACACATTAAATATATTTCATTTAAAAATGTTACAAAAAAAAATTAAAATAAAAATAATTCCCATTGCTTTATATGGGGAAACAAATTGCATCCTCATATTACCCGCATGCCCATATGTGCGTCTTGCTCTCAGTCTAAATCTGCCAGTAGATTTCCAAACTTGCTCTGGCAGTAGTCATTATAGTCGAATTCGTCGATCCGGAAGTTGACTCCTTTCCACTGCTTGTAGGAAGATGTGCCGCTGGGCGTTTCGATCACAAAGTTTTTGATGGAGAGCATGGGCAGGGTTATGGTCTTGTAGATCATCTCCACGCCCCATTCCTGTATCGGAGACAGAAACAAAAATATCCACATTCTAACACTGGACTTAGAACCAAGACCATCTTCAGATCTGAAAGTTAAGCAGTTCTCCCCATAGAATCAATGCTGAAGTCAGGTTCCCCAGCCAGCTTTCAAAGTGCAATACTGATTATTTATTATGAAGGACAGATTGTCAATCATCAGTTGACAGAAAATGTCAAGGTCTTATTGTTATGCATTCCCTATATAAATCTCCTAAGAGATTATTTTGGCTGTACTGTGAACACGTCGCATTATAAAACAGATGTATTTATTTATAATAAAAAAAATGGTTTGCTTGAGCTGAAGATCTTTTATTTTCTTTGCTTGTTTTGCAAAATCTTAGCCGAGGTCCTAGTGCTTGAAAACGAGATCATGTCAAAACTCACCTGACCGCAGTCCTTGCCCCTTATTTTGCATCCAGGTTCCCAGTCCTCAAATTTTTTATCAAAAACTTTTGTACCTAATTTGTAGTAAATCCTGGGATAAAACAAATGAAGAAAATGAAGTTCATTATTATTATTATAATTATTATTATTTATTTCTTAGCAGACGCCCTTATCCAGGGCGACTTACAATTATTACAAGATATCACATTATTTTGACATACAATTACCCATTTATACAGTTGGCTTTTTACTGGAGCAATCTAGCTAAAGTACCTTGCTCAAGGGTACAACAGCAGGGGAACAGCAGCAGTGTCCCCTACTGGGGATTGAACCCACGACCCTCTGCTGCCCCTATTTTGCACGTTATATGCTCACCTCGATGAAATTAGCACCCTGACTGAACTTCACACTTCTATGCTGCCTAGATCAGATGGGGTTCTATTGCCTGTGACAAGTGAATAGGTGCTTCCTTTTCTCCAACGCATGTGGTTTGTCATCAACCAAAAATATAGAATTTCACCCTGTTGACCCTACTGGGCTTTAGCTGTCGAACTCTTCTGACAAGCAACTGCATTGAAAACGACAGCCTATCGCTTTTAACTGTGAAGTATGATCAGGCAATCAGAGGTTCCAAAGTGGGCATCACAGTGCAATGGCTCACTGTGATTGATCACAGTATAGGCGCCAGCTCAATCTTATTAGGAATGCCCTCATGGTGTGGCACTGTGTGTGTGTCTCTCTACACTCACTCAAACTGGGGGTTGATATTGACGTGGTGAGTGCCATTTATAACCCGTAGGTCACTCCCATGACACACTGCGATGTTGCAGCAGGAGCAGTGCAGAATCACGCTGTCGGGGTCATGCATGTTCCTCTTTTCCTCCGTCTTCTTTTGGGACAGTCTCCGGGTGATGATGGCTTTCTTCTGCAGGTCTCGGATCTGAGAACGATGACAGATTGTGTCATTTGTAAGTAAGTGTTTCTTTGGTTGCAAAAACTCTCGTGTCATTTAAGTATCCAATAATTCTTTCCCGGCGTTCACTCTAAATACATATTGTAAAAGCCCTCTTGACAGCAAGGAGGTTATTGTGTCCTTAAGTATTAAGCTTTGCTGTATCAAGCAACTTCCATTTAAAAAAAAAAAAGGAAGGCGATTATCATAACTGTCAAGAATGTAAAATGTATTTCAAACAAACCAATGGAATAGCAACCAGTACAACAGCACCTGCAAACTGAACTTCTAAACTATCAAGACTTACTTCAAAGGACTTCAAATGCATTGATTTAGGGGGCTCCCGAGTGGCGCATCCAGTAAAGGCGCTCCACGTGGAGTGCAGGATGTATAGCCTGGAGATCGCAGGTTCGAAACCACTGCTGACCGTGACCAGGGGTTCCTAGGGGGCAGCGCACAATTGGCCAAGCGCCGCCCGGGTAGGGAGGGCTTAGATCGGCAGGGGAATCCACGGTTCACCGCACACCAGCGACCCCTGTGGCCGAAAGGGCGCCTGTGGTTCTGCAGTGGAGCCATCAGATCTGTGTTGTCCTCCGGCACTATAGGTCTGGTGGCCTCGCTGTGGATCCGCAGTGCCAAAAATGATGGATTGGCAGAAGCACGTTTTGGATACAAACAACAATTGGGCATTCCAAATTGGGGGGAAAACTGGGGTAAAAACTACTGGCGACTACTACATTTAAATAAATAAATAAAATGCATTGATTTAAAACAGTATCAAACCAGGGTTCAATCACTGGGCTCGCTTAACTCATGGGTTCTCTAAATAGAATGTTTTTTTTGTTGTTGTTGTTTTCCCTTAAACGACACGGGTTGAAGGCTGGCAGCTTTTAATGAAACGTCTACAAACAGTTTCAAGAATACCAAACTTATTTTAAAATCGATCAAAACTGACAACAAAAAAAAAAACAACACCTTAAAAACAGCTCACGGAGTTTACAGCTTTGTCAACAAGGTCCTACTGCTGGTTGCCCTGGTTACCGAGGGCACCTCCTTACTGACCTTCAGCAGGTAGTCCCTCTTTGCCATGCGCTGCACCTCCTTGATGGCTCTCTCAGCGAGATCCTCCAGGTACTCGTTAGTGTGCTCGCGCCTAAGCTCACTCCCACCACTCTGCGCTACCACAGAGTACAGACTGTCCTCAGCACGCGCCCTGCCTTGCGCCTGGGAGGAAGAGAGACACACACACACACCAGTCACCAATGTCATTTCCCTACTAGAAGCAGCATTAATTAGCATTACTCTAGTAATGACCAGGGCTTTCAAATCCATGACCTTACTCTTAGTGACGTTGCCACTAGTCTCCATTTTCTTCTGTTGGAATATCTTTTGGTTCCACGCTTGCTTTTTATACTTTAATTCAGGATTTAAAGTCCTTAGCAGTACTGTGCTGTGGTTCAAACTCAATCAAATGTGACCTACAGCACTTGTGCCAGGATTAAGTGGTTTACAGCAGGGATGGAAATAAGACTTATTGAAAAGCAGTTTCACCCCATTCCTGGTTTTACTACGAGCTTGATTAGCCACAGTGTGTCTAACAAGCTCAGGCGAGTTTTTTAGCGTGACCAATTATTAATTTTATTTATTTTCCCCACCAATTTGGAATGACTAATTATGTTTTTTCTCCTCACCGCAGCGAGTCCCCACACAGCACAGATGTTCTGAGAGCGTGTGAGCTTCCTCCGATCTCACAAGCCTAAAGCCAGAAATCGCTTTTACGCCAAGCAATCCAGAGAAGAGGTGGGCGGGGCTACCGATCACAGAGAACAGCCGTGCTTTATGTGTCTGGCCAGTAGGGTTCGCTGTTGTGTGACGAGGAGAAGTCGTCCCTGCCGGTTTCCCATCCCGGGAGTGTTGGAGCCAATGCGACACCCCCTTCAAAGTCCCCAGCAAAGCACGACCTCTTTACACAGGCGTGTCTTATTAAAGTTGTAGTAAAACCAGGAATGGATCAAACTGCTAGGCAACGGGTCTTATTTCCATCCCTGTAGAAGTCTTGTTCAATTGAAGACATTGGACTTTTGGTCATTGAATTTATTAAGTTTCTATTAGTATTTCCATCCCAAAACTAGTTCATCCACGGCCATGTTAACTGGAAATCAGTTCTATAGTTTACTGTACAAGGACCTTCACTGATTCACCGCCCTGTAGAAGTTACAATTTTTTCTGTGCGCTGTATTTATTCCAGTTTGCACAAACAGGCTTTCCCCTTCACCCCACTTGCTCGCGCCCTACCTGCTTGGTGGCGATGTCGTTGGTGAGCAGGCCATAACGCACCACCAGATTGCACTGTGGGATGTCCAGCCCCTCCTCTGCAATGCTTGTCGAAATCAGGAGGTTCAGCTCTCCTTCCCTGAACCTCTGGATGGTATCCTGCTGCTTACGCTGCCCCAAAAAATCCCGGCAAGATATCATTAATCATAAGTAGATAAAGTACAGTTGGGGGAATAGTGTCCCATAAAATTATTGTGTTATTAGGTCTTAAAGGGATATCTTAAAGATACACTGTCTCCATAGCATACAGTGCCACCTAGTGGATGAATGCTGTAATGGTACCTGGGTCATGTGCCCAGTCTGGTTGCTGAATCCTGCACCGGTCAGGGCGGATGGTTTGATCCCCGCCCCTCTCAGCAGAGGGTTGGTTCCAATCCAGTCGCTGAGGCAGTGGGTGCTGGTGCGGGTCTTGGTGAACAGGATCCCACGGGACTCTCGCAAGCTCTGGAACTGATCCAATAGGATGTCTTCCAGCTTTGTCAGCTTAGGGTTCTCAAACTCAGGGGTGTTGGCCAGCTGCTGCAACTCCACTTTGCTCCCTTGGAAAAGAATGGAGGGAATTGTACACATTGACCAGTATCTGTTTTACTAAACTCTGTTTAAAAATGTATTCACCCAGAGAAATCTATGATGCTGTCTTCATAGGGAGTTATTGCCTGCTCAACTAAAGCCCGCCGTTTCATAAAATCTCCTATGTGCCTTCTCACGTGCAGCCCAAACATTTCAATAGCCCTAACTTTGTGGGGGGGCTGATGCTCATTAAAAGGAGGCTCACGCTGAAAGACTTCGAAGAGGAAGTGGTCAGTGTCGTCCAGGCCTCCCCGCGTCGCTCTCTCGTTGGTGTGGAAGGTGTCCAGGATTTTGAAGGCGTCGATCATGCGCACAGTGTCGTTGACCAGCAGCGCGTCGTTGTATTTGCGGAGGTGCAGGGCGCTCTGACGCAGCCGCCGGTTCCCCTCCTCAGCACCTGAAGAAAATTCGCAGAGGTGTAGAAAAGGAGCTTTAAATAACAGTACAGTTACAATATTTGGCCAGCAGGTGGCAGCAAACATGCATATTTACATATTAAATATTATTGTTATTACTAGGGGTGTGCCGATTCTCATACTCGCCTTTAAGTATTTATCGGCAGGTATTAAATAAATCCACTAATTAACGTGTCCTTCCCTCACCTTTACAACTGAGTACGAATCAAAGGTAATCAACTTCCGCATTGAGTGTTATAAAAGCCAACTGGAAGCGAATTTCTGTCATCCGGGGAGCTGGCATTTTTACTGCCGTAACGAGGCTGTAAACTGACAACGAATGAATGAATTTTCAGTGCTATAGTAGAAAAGTCAGTGCCCCGGAAGAGAGGAAAATTAGGTTCCAGAAGTTAATTGCCATTGATTTGTACTCTGTTGTAAAGGTGAGGGAAGGACAGCTTTTCTTGTTTTGAAATCAAACACATTAACAAATGGATTTATTTAATACCTTAAGGCAATAATGAGTAGGAATAAGAGTTGCTATCTGTACTCCTTTTATTACTTGATCGAGAGACATGCAGATCCCAGAAGTACCCCTCCTCACCTTTTTTTTCCAGCAACACTATATCCTGCTCATATTCCTGGGAGCCGAAGTTTCTGGTGACGTCAGGACAGTCAATACGGCTGTGGATCATTCTCATGAGCTCCTTCACCTTGTCTCCAAAGGGGTCCTGGGAAAAAAAAAAAAAAAACAACAACTATACACTGCATTACTGGTGCGGATAAAAGGGGCCAGATTACCACTGTCGCAGTGAGAATCACATACCTGCAGTCTCTTGTGAACAACGTCATACTGCTTTCTAGGTTTAGGGACCTTCTCTTGCAGCTCAGCTGAATGAACTTTGGAGGACATTATTTCACAGGCATCAAGGTTGGCACAGATCTGAAATGGATACAGGTACGATTATATACCTGCACCTGAAAATGGGTCACTTAGAACTGTGTTTAGAATATGGAAATACTGTACAAGGCTGCCGCTGCACAGCAGTTTGAGAAACTCCATGTTTTACAGTGAGCTTGATTAGCCGCAGCAGATGGGTAACAGGATGTTTCAGTAACACTTTATATTAAGTGGCTCCAATTACTGTGTATTTACATAGTAGTTACTTAGTAAATAAGTGTACTTAGACAGTTACAATGTACCTAATGTGTAAATATTTCTGCACAACACAACCCTAACCCTTTTCTGATACAATTGTGTACTTCCATATATTGTGCAAAACGATTTACACGTTAAGTGCATTGTAACTATGCATAACAACATTGCAATTGTGTTGAAGTACACATGTATTTACCAAGTAACTCCTATGTAAATACAGAGACACAATGTAAAGTGTTACCAATGTTTCTAATTATCAATAATATGTGTTTTTCATGCCTGCTTTAAAAAAGTATATACATTTATTTTTATTTAAGTTATCAGTTCATGTTGTGCTAATAATTAGTTGAGACAAATCATAAACTAAGAAATGGGGATGCTAAATGTATCTCTAATCTATCTATCACACACACATCTAGGTATAATTTCTTATTCACATGGTAGGGGAGGGCAGTGCAGTAGGTGACTGACCTGCAGCACATGCTCCTTGGCTGCGTCCAGGTTCTTAGCCCCCCCGGTCCCTGGAGATGCAGTCAGGCCCAGCACCTGTGGCAGCCCTTCTTCTCGAAGCAGCTTCTTCTCCACGTAGCGCTCCATGATCTTGTTGTACACGCCTGCCTTGTGGGTGTGGTGGCACTCGTCGATTATCAGGAGGCTGAAGTCTGCTCGAGGGAAACAAAGAACAGGGTTTATTAAAATGGGAGATCCGAGGACCAGAGAGATCCTGGTACAACAGTGGGCCGGTGAAATATATATATACACACACATTATATATATATATATATATATATATATATATATATATATATATATATATATATATATATATATATATATATATATATATATATATATATATATATATATATTACACACACACATATATATATACATACATATATATACATACACACACAGACAGACAAAAATGAGTGTCTGGAAAATCCTTCCAGTATGTCTTCATCATTACATTCAAACCCATAACCACTCAGAATGGATTGCACACATTCTAAAAATAAGGGCTATTGAAAAACCAACAGGAAAGCACAATACTGACTTCTGAAGGAGCTAAGGCCTTGCAGGGGACAAGATCGAAGCTCTGTGTGAATTGAACAGGGAGGGAGTGGTTACCTGTAAGCTCTACGTGCTTCTCTTCCTCTGTGCTATTCAGGGCATTCTCCAAGATCTGTGCTGTGCAGATGATGACATCATTGTCCCGCATGACTTTAGCAAAGAACTCCTTCTGGTCACTGTCCCCGCTGATGTGTGCAATACTGTATGTGCCGTTCAGAAAGGGCTTGAACTCAGTGTTGTAGTGCTGGTCCACCAGGTGAATCTGAGAAGCATGCACACACACACGTAAGGAAACTAATCTGATGTCTGCAAATGAGGGCGCACAATACCAATGGCTAGGTTAGTAAGTTTCCATTTATTGATTCCAATATTCAAAAGTTACACACATATAGCTTAAACAATCTCATTAGATACAACAATTGTGGCACCTAGTAAAATCGGATAATGATTGGTTACCTAATGTTCTGGGAGAAAGCTCAGGTACGGCACTCTGAAGTGTCTGTCTTATATATCTTATCTAAATGTGTGAAGCTGAACTTTGTGAGCTCTGCTTACACTTTGTTTTCATAACAATATCTAAAACGCTATCAATGTCTTGGCGTGAGTTACAATGTTGTTAGACACAGAACATACATCCACGAGGTCAAATGTGCCCCAGTTTATCAATTCCTTGTCTTAAGAAATGGATAGCATTTGAGAGGACACTTCTAGAGCAGATATTTTCGCATTGCATTCTTATTGCTGCATGCTGAATATCCTGTTCCAGATTTCAGGTTGCACGGATAACATACCTTATTTACCAGCATTGCTACCTTGGCCCCACGTCTTCTTCCTAGATGTTCCTTTGCCACATACACAGCTGCCCTGGTCTTTCCACCGCCGGTAGGGAGCCAGATAATGACATTCTTACCTTCCAAAGCAGGCTGGATCACCTCCAGCTGGTATTTGTATAGATCCATTTCAACTGAGCTAGGGGAAAAAACAAAGCCATATACTTCAGAAAGAGGAATTATACTGCCAACATTATGTATTTTATTGCATGTAGCAGAGATTGAAGCAAGACTCTCACTGCGAAGCAGTTTGATCCAATCCTGGTTTTGCTACAAGTTTAGTAACACACATGAGCTTGGTGTCTGTACACTGTGGCTGATCAAGCCTCTATTAGAGTATATGGGTAATTAATGTTAGAGTGACAGTATTTAGACTCACCACTGTTAGATCATTAAAATACAGCCATTTAAATGGGTGGTCTGACACCACATTCCTGTCCGCAAATGTAGTTATTTAAATCTGAAAAAAAGCATACTAACAATTAAATAGAAGGGGACCAACAAGTTTGTGTAAACATCACCAAAAGGTTACAAGTCAAGACCCCTTCACTGCGCAGGTATTTCAAATATGCCACAACCTCAGCTAGTTTCTTTCACAGAAATATTTTTTGGCACCGTCTTTCTCCTTGACTATTTATCTTCAAAGTTCATATTGTTACCCTTTTCTTTCAATTATTGCATTTTCACACAGTGCAATACGAGGTTTGTAGGAATTCTGACTTCAGTTGTGCCAGTTTGCTTTAGGCAAAAATTCTATTGGGATGTTGCTGACACATGACAATCCCTCTTTTTGGACTATCTGCTGCAACACATTTTATGCAAACATGAACAAGGCTAAGAAAAGTACATACTGTTTATGATGCAGTAACTACTATAGAAGAAAACAAAGCATATTCAGTGCAAAATTAGGAACCTAAGCTGTTCTCCGTTCAAATATTTACTTACCAAGATTGTCAGATTTTCACCCTTGCTGCTATGTTAAATTATAACAAAGAGGTTACCGTTGCCACAGCTGAAGTCCTTTCCGCAAGTCTCGATGCATTGTTGTGTTTGTCTTCTCCTATCTTGAAATACCCTGCCCTCCCTACCTGAACACGAAAACGAAACTAAAGCAAGTTTCCTTTCATGCTTACTGAAGTAGCCCTATTGTAGGAGTACTGCGATGGACCACGTTGTGGGCTTTATAGAAATGACGGTGCACAGTATTTTACCAGTTTACTAATGTTTCAGCTTTCTGGCTTCTTCATAATATCAGGTTTGAGAAAAAGTTGTTAATTCTATAAATCCACCCTTCAAAAGTTAACCTACAACAGATTTACATACACACATTATACACTGTATAAGCCATAGACTAACAATGTTAATAGATTAGCATAAAATGAAATGTTAGGAAATACCATATTGAAACATACATAGCAGCTATCCTTAAGTTTTGTTTAAGCTACAAAACAAGTAAAGCCTGTAGTTCTTGATTATCTTTCTAACATTTTTTTTATTGGATCCAATATTTGTGACTGACTTCTTTGTTACACATTGCACCCAACACACTGACAGTAACCATGGCGAAAGCATTTAGTAGTACAACATTGCCCATATTGACACTTCTAGTATCAAATTGCCCAGATTGGGATTCCCCTTAGAAGCACCCTACAGTGCGCTTGGTGATGAAAAAGAAACTGATCGCCAGACTACTGTACTTAGAAAAGTCCCTGGTTCACATTCTGTTACCTAATTTGAGCAACACACAAAACTGTGTTTCACAAATGTAAGTGAATGCAATTCCTCTGGATACTGAGAGCATAAAACAGACCAAAAATAAAACACTAGTATTTCCCTATGGCAAAAACTGATAAATAATAGAATACATCAGCGTCAGGCTTTTTAAACTTTAATGGTCGCAAGCAGTTCCTTCAGGGACTCATGAGAAATACTGCCAGCCCCCGCCCCCAGGTGAAATGCACATTTACTGTGACAGAGCAGATGAATGCATCTGGTGTTAAATATCTAGTTCATCACTGTCTTTTGTGATGGTACAGGCTCGAATTAAAATCATTGTGTGCTTTGTAGTGTTTACAATTCAAATACAAGATCCGTCAGCAATCAACTACAACACAAGGAAACTGTAGTTGAATTTAGATTGCTACTTTAATACCACCTGTAGTGTTTAAGGGTCTTGCTCTGTAAGCATGCTTCTGCATTTTAAATAACTTTGCATCACTGAATACAAATGTAAGGTATTTATTTTTCATTTGGCAGCATAATAAAATGTACATGGGGGGGGGGGGGGGGGGGAAGAAAAACATCAATGTAGACGATAGTGTACGAATACCCACACGCCAAAGTGAACCAACTTGCATATTTGTACAATTCTGCAATGTAAATTTGAGTTTGATCAATTGTCAAATTATTTTTCCCTCAAATAGCAGTTGTGATTGGTTACTTTACTATGGCACGCAGGCATCCAAATTAACTTAAACGTAGAATGCTCAATGCTTATCAGAGGACATGTGGGTTTGTTCACTTTGGTAAAACACATTACTTAGTAATACAATATTTATCCCCCCCGCATATATGTGGTGAGCAATAATAACACAAGGATGTGTAACTGTTAAATGGGCAGTACCAACTACCAAACCGTCACAGGTAGGTTTGCGTTAAATGCTATTCAAGACAGTTGTATTTCACAGTACATACAGTATAAACACATACAAAAGATGTGTGAGTTGGAGTCTCATCCAGATGCGCAACACAACACAACATAGGTCTATACCAATGGCTGAGAAATCTGACTACAATACAAACTGCAAGCCCTAGTCAAAGAAGGGCATTTCCATGTTACGAAAGTGGAAAAATACCTTGCCTACAGCATGTACTGTGTGTGTATGTACTGAACTCTGCACTGGGGGAAACTGTATACATGTTGTTTTTTTTTGATTGTTCTAAAAGTAACTTACTCCAGTATACAGACATAAAAAGGGCTTTAAATTATCTGTAAACTTCCTAAAAAAAAAAAAAAAAAAAGAAGGTGTATACTAATTTTTTGCAGGAGAAAAATATATATATATATATATTTAAACAAAAACCTGTGCTATGGGGGATTAGTTTAAGGACTAGGATTGGCAGCCAACTGTCCTGTAGCAATAGCCATCCCATTTGTGTTTAATCACAGTATTTATCAAGTTTTTAATCTTGCAGTATTTGCTGTAAATATTATGGTCTTGCATTACACTTAATATATTTAGAATATTAATATTCACATCGGATAGAAAATGCATTTCACGCCATTGCATCATTATGCTTCGTTACTTCAACATTTTTGTCTTGAGTGGTTTACAAGTACACATTTTATCTTCTTAGTGGTGTCCAACCTCATACGTTATTTATTATAACCCATAAATCACTAACATACAAAAGTGTTATTCAAAAAGCTTTTGGAATGGCTATATGATAGCTAGCTCCGATCCCTCTAGATTGCTCTTTATGAGGTGTCATCTACCAGAACCAAACTCCCAAGACTACGGGAATGTGCAAGGATCAGACCCAAACTCCTCCATAATGTTCCAAAGCTTCTACAAATTTTGTTTGTGGGGTGTGTGTATATAAATAGTTTTCAATTTGAATATGAATTGGCCTGAAATGTCAATGCGAGCAAATCCTGTCATTTTAATACAAAAACATGTTGCCTTTTATTTTCTTTAACACTGGCCAGTGGTACCTTCTTTGTCAAAACTTCTCTCAATAAAATTTCTAAAAATCCATGATCTACTGTAATCTCTTGTAATGCATGTGAAACACGTACATGTGTAGGTATCTGTCCATGTCCCAGAACGTAATTAATATTTATGGAGCAGAAGTACAGAAACCAGCACTTTCTTGAAATTCTATGACTAAAGACTAATAACCCTGTACAAAAAAAAAAGTCTTCACAACAAAGACTCTCATATTTCCCAATTCAAGTAATGCCCTGGCTCTTACTGAATGAACTACTGAACTACCCCCAGCTTGTCAAACCGAACAGTGTTTAATGCAGCATCACCACAGCTTATAAACAGAGAACTCCACAACTGCACTTCTGAAATGCCAGAGCAGATAAAAGCGTAATGCCTGAAGAGAGGAGTGCCAAACACATGTCAAAATTTCACTGGAGCTTTTTCAAACATGTGCGTACAGTATGTCAATAAGAGAATGTGCAGCAAACACCACTATAAGAACGCAATGATCAGGTGTCCATGGGTAACATTTCTTCATGCGCTCTGTACTAGTTGGCAGAATTCCCTGTGGAGCCAGCACTCCAAGGGGAAACGTGTAAACGATCACCCTCCAGAATCAAGTCCATTTGACGACCCTTCGAAAAAGTACATCTCCAAACACAACGCAAGTTCCGTGCATTTACTTTTTTTTTTCTCTCCTCACTTATCAATATGGCCACCTTCTTTCAGTTTGAAGTAGAAAAACTTTTCCAATGTGTTGGCACACTTGCAGTACTCGCTGTCGGGGGGGTTGTATTCTCGACAGTTGGTTATGATGCGCTGCAGATCCGCGATGAACAGCTTCTTGGTCACGTAGTACCGGTTCTTGAGACGCTCAGTCATCGTCTTCAAATCTGTATGAAAAAAGGCAGGCAGAGATTCGTACAATTGGTTTATTATAAACGTTATACCCACCTGAAAACAAGACAGATCGAGTACGTATGAAGGAGATCTTACCAATAGGAAACCGAATTATCTCGTAATAGTCTGGAGCCTCTGCCTTCTTTACTGGTTCCGTGAACGGCCAAGCGTTAGGATGGGTCTACCCAAAATAAATAAAAACCTGTTACCCAAGGACCTTTCTTTTCAAAAATAAATCATTTAGTGCATAGTCATGCCTTGACATTTCACAGCACTTGACACCTTTGAATGTAAAATTGTCCAACATAACATCCCTTTTCCCATGGTCTAATGTGCTTTCTCCAAGCATATAAGTGAACTGATCGAGTAAATTCTGAACGACCTTGCAAGTCAATATGGAGCTGGTATTAGGTTTATCAATAAATGTCCTCAAATGATATCATGTCTAATGTAGAAATTGCTTGGACAGAAATATTAATCTTTGGCAATTGATTTGCCTGTTTGTACTTTTACAATGCCAGCTAAAGTGAGTCTTCAAAACCTGTACCGTAAAACTGATGCATTACTCAAAAGGACTCTTTCAGCACAATGCAAAAAGAAAATTATAGTAATACTACATAGTTTCATATAAATACACACACACACACACACACACACACACACACACACACACACACACACACACACACACACTGGGCAGAATATGTTTAATTGGCTCATTGCTTTACAGTACCTACCTTGATCTGTGCCAGCAGGTTTTTCAGTGTGTTGTACAGCAAGTCTGGATCCTTCAACTCTTTACTGCATTAATAATACAAATAAATAATAAAAAATAGTAAGTGTGGTTGAAGCTACATCTGCTCTTTAAATTCCGGAATGCACAGGAATTTGGCAGCACAGTACAGTTTTACACTATCAAAGACCTCTGTAAGAACTCTAAAGTAGACTGGCTGTTTGTTAACTTGTACAGTAGCAGACCGAGTTGTAAATCCAAAGACCATCCTCAGGGAAAATGATTTGCTTACCTTTTCTCCTTTCCACTAGGTTTCCATCCAGACTCTCCTGGAATTCAAACAAAGCTGTGTGATTTTGTGCATTAGTGTCAAATGGGTTCTTTTAAACACTGCAGCACTTTCCAGTGCAGAGGACTAAAACTTGCAGGTGGGGGTATTGGACTATTTTAACAATGCATATCATTACGATACAGTCAAATAAAAAAAAAATTTAAAAAAAATGTACTAGATACATCATACATTTAAAAAATAGAGTTTAATGTTTGAAAAGTGTTGACAACTCAAAAGCATTAAATTTAATGGTAATACCCCCACCTCCTGTTGCAAGACCACGTCAATAAACCAATGTACAGTATACTGAATCCATTCCTTACTTATACCAGGTATACTTTCTACGGGAATCTGTCGCACACCTTCCTTGAAGCAAGTCAGACCGGGATAAACCTTACGAATCTGGGTTTGTTTTCTTTCTATCAGTTTCTTGATGATCTGTAAAACAGGGGGGGGGAGGGGGGGGGGAAGAAGGATCTATTTAATTACATAACTTCTCTTCAAAAGCACAGACAATTGGGTATGCAAAACATTATCTTTCTGCATAAATCCACACGAGTGGAATAACCACTGCATTTAAAACTGTTGTTTTGACTGATGTGTCAATACCGGACCTCTTTTTGCTTTTTGATGATGTGCGAGAGTTCCGTGTATGGAATCCTCGGATTCAGCTCGCATTCCATCAGGGTGGCACCTTCGTAGTCCTTAATGTACCCCAAATAGCGACTTTTTGGAACTTTTATATCTTTTGAAAACCCCTAAAAATAAAAAGGAAGAATGCGATTATTTTTGTAAGACTCTAAAACCTATACCAAAATGAGCTTGGGATATCGATTGATGACTTAAAAAAAAATGTTAAGTGAGAGAAACATGTACAAAACAACAATTTGGTCTATTTGTACCATTGTATTTTTACATCGCAGAACAAAAGTCAATTAGCTCCTTGGGTTTAAGTCACAGCTTCAGACATCCGTATAAAGCAGAGAAGCACTGCTCTAATTGCAGAGGGCGAGAGGAAAGGAGAACAGGGCTTTACCTGCAGAGATGTTGTACCTGTTTTTTGAAATATCCAATAGCGTATTCATCAGCATACGTGAGGAAATACAAAATGCTGTGTTTTATGTGATACTCCTTCAGATGGTTCATCAAATGAGTGCCGTATCCCTGAAATGACAAGCAAGACAGGTAATAAAATGCATTACTTCATGCCTGCGTGTCTGCACTGCTTCCTCTCTGCTTGTAGTCTCTTACCTTGACTTGCTCATTTGAAGTTACAGCGCAGAACACAATCTCCGTGAAACCCTGAGTGGGGAACATTCGGAAACAGATCCCTCCAATCACACGGCCATCTTTAATCAAGGCCAGCGTTTTGTGTTTCCTGCGAATTGTAAGATTAGAAGAAAAAAAAGATACCAACCACCATATTTTTGCTGTGCTCTGTACTATCACAATAAGCAAAAAGTAATGTTCAGAATGCCACCCAGAGCTAAAATTTCATTTATATATAGCTATACAACCAGGTTTTTCATAGTCACATACACAGCCCCAACAGATAACATAATATATACTGAATTCAGAAATATTTAAAAATGACATGGTAGACAACTTATTCAATAAAAGCTACTTTGCATGATTTAGTGTACAAGCAGATCCATCCAGACACGGCAGTACTTACGGGTCAAAAACAAGCCTGGTGATGTACTCTTTAGGCATTCTCGGGAGCTGATGGGAGAAGACATTCTGCAAACCAACTAGCCACATCAGGATCCTTTTATTTGATTTCTGAGACAGCGAGTTTCCTATTACGTGGAATTCGATTATCCCTCTCCTCTCTTCGAGACGAGCAGTTTCATCTCTTGCTGCATTCGCAGACAATAAGCTTGTCTTTAGGACACAAAACACACAAACATTAGCCTATTTGGGACAACCTTAAAGAAAAGGGCTTGAAACCAGGAGGTTCACGGTTCAAATTGAAGCTCAGCCACTGGCTCACTGCGTGTGACCCTGAACCTCCTTGTGCTCCGTCCTTCGAATGAGATGTAAAACTGAGGTCCTATTGTAAGTGACTCTGCAGCAGTTGTTGCATAGTTCACCCCTTAGTCTCTAAGTCACTTTGGATAAAAGCATCTACTAGCTAAATGTTTTATATATATATATATATATATATATATATATATATATATATATATATAAAAAAACAGGATAGCCGAGGTACTGTTCTGAGCGGAAAGATCCCGTTTCAAAACGAACAAACCTCAGGGCCCAGCATTGCAGCAGGGTCAGTAATCGTCATCATCACTTCATTCACCAGTTCCATTGGAATATCCCCCATCACACGGATCCTTTTGGCATCCTCCAAGGTCAGAGTTTCTGGAAGTTTCCTTTTCTCTCCTAAATACAGAGAAGTCAGAACAATAAACACCACTGTTGATGTTCAAAAAGACAATGCACGCCTTTATATCAATATTTTGCACAACAAAATATTTTCCACTTGCTCCCGTTTTTTTTGTTTTTTTTAATGTCTCTAATGTCTCTGCTTGTGAGTTTAAGAATAACCCATTTATACCTGGCATTGGTTCAGAAACCACTGCATCAAGCGTCATGGATACCAGCGATGAGCTGCTGCTCATGCTTTTGGTGAACGAAGACGCACTGGGAACTGCCACCGGGCTTAAAACTGCTGGAAAGAAGGCATATTCATAAAGCAACAAAAAACAAGCATGTATAATATGACACACACAAGTGCTATACAGAAATCCATATACCTGGTTGATGCCCCAGCTGTGCTCCCTCTGCTGCAGGCATTGTGAAATCAGATTCCCAGATTGGAGAGTTTTCCCCATAAATTTCTTCTTCTAACATGGAAAGAAACCTGACACGTATACAACTTGTTAGGAAACGCACTGCTGTGAAATTCTTCTATTCAAGAATTGATCCAATTTAAAGCTCAACCTGAAAAAGTGGAGCTTTGCGTGCCAAACAAATAGTTAACTGGAATTCAACAAAAATCAAAAGATCATCTTTGCTCTGGCTGTACTAACCTTTCCACTCTACAATGACAGACCAGCAACAAAGCAATTCTGCATCCTTACTTTGGGAAATGAGTGAGGATGAGAGTGCGTTTCTCCGGGACCAGCTTGTCTTTCTCCACTCTGAACTTCTCCAGCAGCTGTCTGCGGGTGACGGTGAAGATGGACTTGAGGAGGCTCCTTCCGAAGACCTGCGTGGTTTCATAGCGGGGCAGGCTGTCGCAGCTCTGAGGGACGTGGCAATAACACAGCCACCTGCAATTAAACAGAGAGGGGAGAGAGGCTTGCGTTTCAATGGTGCAGCAGCAACCATGAGGAGGATGAAACTTAAGATATTGCTTATTCCATATAAAACAGCATACTTAAAAACAGCTGTCTGGTACAGACTAGTCCACTTCAAATCTGCCTTCATGCTCAAATGAGTCTTTCTAAATGGAATTATTTGTTATTCCTTTAAATGAATCCGTATGTCTGGCATCTCCATTCAACCTGAAGTCTATTGTGAAAATGGCATTAATAGTGCCGTTCAATGCTTTTAAACCCGAGCCCTAGCCTATTTTCTTCTTTTAATTCCAGGGTGGCGTTTTCTGGTACCTGGTGTAATTCACTTTGTAGGCTGCCACGTCATCGTTCTGAGACCGCTGTCGAAACTGCGAAGGGGTTTCCAGCTTCCAGTAATTGAGGCACAGCAGAAACATTTTAGAAAGTTCGTACATCGTTTGCCTCTCTTTTGGGGGAAGGTGACTAAACTTGTACTGCACAAAGTTTAAAACTCCCTGCAAAACAATAGATGCAGGCACATTACACATATGCACAGGCCATGTAAAAATCAGCCAAAAAACTGTAAATTGCACAAGATGGTGAATCATTGAAGGGTCCTTACACGGTAATGTATAGACCTGTTTAACATGGCTAGAGATTAACTGAATTTGGGATGGAAATATTAAAAGAAACTTAATACATGAAATGACAAAAGTCCAATGTCTTCAATTGAACAAGACTTCTACAGGGATGGAAATAAGACTCCTATTCTTGGTTTTACTAGGAGTTTAATAAGGCACACCTGAGCTTGTTAACTATATACAGGGCTAAATATTAAAACCTTGAGGGGTTGAAACTGCTATGCAATATGAGTCTTGTTTCCATCCCTGCTCAAGTCCACGCAACTTAAATAATAAAAAACCAAAACAAAAATAAAATTGTGAGTTGATCATAAAACAGATGGGATTTTACCTGTTCAATGTTTGGCTTCTCGAACGGAGGGCTGCCCAGAGATCCCTCTACGACAGGATGGCTCATCTGTAGGATGCATTTCCTCAGCAGCTACAAAAAACAGAACAAAAAAAAAATATTAAGATGAGATGGAAGAAACACCCAACCCTCACGTTATTAAACAAACAAACAAAAAAAGATGACAAAAAAAAAAACAGAGCAAGAAACCAAAAAGCAAACCTGCTTCTCCTTCAGTGTTTTTTCTTACCTTAAACAGGTAGAAGTAAACCTGTTTTGTATCGGTATCTTCTTCCTTATGAACAGACATAAAGAGGTTCTCCACGTCCACCACCATGCCTAGCAGCCGATTAATCTCATCTTCAGACACATTCTCCAAGTGAGAAACGTGAGCCGCTTTGGAGTCAAGAGAATAAAAGAAAGTGAACATTTTTTCTTCTGTATAAGAAACAACTAATATCTATTATGGATTTGCCTGTTTGAACGCAAACTTGACGCCTTGATATTTGAGGTTTAATGTGCTGGTTTACATTGAAGCACCTGAAAAGCAGATGGGTTCCCTATTAAAAGCTAGGGAGAACAAGTGATTATTTGCAAAAAAAAAGTGAATAATTCTTGCCAATGCATCTTGCCAATGCATCCCAATGGGTAGCTACAAATGCTTACCTATACCGATATGCAAGAACCAAGCAAAACATGCAAAAGCATAAATGCAAATTTAAAAGCAGGACTTATAGAAGGATGAAACAATTATAAGGAAGAACTGCATGTATGTCTTGCACAAAAAAAGGGTGAAGGGTTATGCTTGAATGATGCAATGGGTGCATGTATCACACAAGGAATAAAAAAACGCAGTGATTCTGCAAGCTTGCAAAGTCTTGTTTTAAACTTCCATTTTATGGTCGTGCATGTTTTGCTTGATCTTGGCATAAGTGTATGTCATTTTCTGGTACATGCACAGACATCCCACAAAGTCGCTAAGATTCAGTACCCAGAGTGTGTCCGCAGCTACGGCACTGCTCGCTGAGGCTCGCAGCCTGCTGCTGCAGATCCATTCTGGGGGCTGTCGGAGGATGTGGGTTTTTCCAGCCGTTACACTTGCAGGAGTCATTGGCCTTCAGGGGAAAAAAAATTAAGTTAGACATTTTGACACGCATACTTGTGACATGTAGTGCACGTCTGATTTAATTTCTCTTTCGAGAAGATCTGAGAGAGTATGTGAAAGAAAACTGTCCATGTCATCTTCGGTATTGCGCTGTGATTCAGTCCACATGCAGTGTAGTCAGAATTAGCCGAAAAAGAAATGACAATACTCGCAACATGGGTACTAATATTTGTTTAATTAAAAACCCTGATCATTTTATTTAAATACGATGGTCTCCCATTTATCGTACAGTACTAAAAAATAAGTTTTTTAAACTATGCACTTATCTTGTCATTCATTGTTTACTGACAAAAATATGCGAATTTGCATGCATGTATTTTGAGCCTGCAGTGCTTATGAACTTAGCTTAACAAAGGCTAAAGCGTTCTTTTTCAGGACGGGCTGAAGAACGCCTCACATTTCTTCCCCTTTATGTTTGTAATTGATTTACCTTGCAGGCTGAGAACACGCCGAGTTTTTCCAGCTTCTTCGCCCTCGGGAAAGCCCTGACCTGCGCCTTCTTCTGACTAGCTCTTTGTTGCTGGCTGAGACCAGGCCTGGCAGGGTCGCTATTACCTGACCCGGACCCCGAACCGGAATTCGGGTTCGATACTGTTGAGGGCTGGGGTTGTTGGAGCCGGGGTTGTGAGGAGGCCTGCGCCGCCGCGTCCGCCATGGCAACCAGGTCTTGCAGCGTTTTGTCAATAAAGTTTATTGAGGACCTGCTGGTAATATGTTGTTTTAAATAAAGACTATTGAAATGTAATGCGCACGCGTGGTATTTGTTTATTGTAGTAGCTTATGAAAGCCAAACATTAAATGTGTGTGTGTGTATAATATATATATATATATATATATATATATATATATATATATATATATATATATATATAATACGAGTCGCTTCATTTAATTTTTGAACAACTACTGTATGTCAATGTACATACGTTTTTATTTATTTGTATTGAAATATCGATGTGTACACAGACAACTGACAAGATAAGAAATATATATTTTTTGGAGGTAGTACGAAAACGTCATGAAAGTCGGGTTTTTTGGGACGCTTGCGCTTACGTCATCTGTCTCCTACATTTGTTATTTTAAGAGATGTCATTGGCGTGGAATGCTCTCCATGACGTACCTGTCCCAGTAATGTCAGTTGTCGACCGTTGATGTATGCAGCAGATAGTAGGGCTAAAAAAAAAAGTCACATTAAAGGCCAAACACGACAAGAATATACCGGGAATGTACTTGACAAATAACCTTCAATAATTGGGGCGTTGTGCTCAAAACTTAATGTATAAGGTAAACTTGCACACAGTTTTTGAAGGAACTCAGCAGGTAGGTTGGCCCAAACATCTTGGAGAACTAACCACAGTTCTGTGGATTTAGGCAGCCTCAGTTGCTTCTCTCTCTTCATGTAATCCCAGACAGACTTGATGATGTTGATATCAGGGCTCTGTGGGGGCCATACCATCACTTCCAGCACTCCTTGTTATTTGTTTATTTAGCAGACACCTTTATCCAAGGCGACTTACAGAGACTAGGGTGTGTGAACTATGCATCAGCTGCAGAGTCACTTACAATTACGTCTCACCCGAAAGACGGAGCACAAGGAGGTTAAGTGACTTGCTCAGGGTCACACACAACGAGTCAGTGGCTGAGGTGGGATTTGAACCGGGGACCTCCTGGTTACAAGCCCGTTTCTTTAACCACTGGACCACACAGCCTCCTGGTACACTTGCACAGCCTCCTTCTTTACGCTGAAGATAGTTCTTAATGACTTTCGCTGTATGTTTGGGGTTGTTGTCATGCTGCAGAATAAATTTGGGGCCAATCAGATGCCTCCCTGATGGTACTGCATGATGGATAAGTATCTGCCTGTACTTCTTAGCATTGAGGAGACCATTAATTCTGACCAAATCCCCAACTCCATTTGCAGAAATGCAGCCCCAAACTTGCAAGGAACCTCCACCATGCTTCACTGTTGCCTGCAGACACTCATTCGTGTACCGCTCTCCAGCCCTTCGGCGAACAAACTGCCTTCTGCTACAGCCAAATATTTCAAATTTTGACTCATCAGTCCAGAGCACCTGCTGCCATTTTTCTGCACCCCAGTTCCTGTGTTTTCGTGCATAGTTGAGTCGCTTGGCCTTGTTTCCACGTCGGAGGTATGGCTTTTTGGCCACAAGTCTTCCATGAAGGCCACTTCTGACCAGACTTCTCCGGACAGTAGATGGGTGTACCAGGGTCCCACTGTTTTCTGCCAATTCTGAGCTGATGGCACTGCTGGGCATCTTCCGATTGCGAAGGGAAGTAAGCATGACATGTCTTTCATCTGCTGCAGTAAGTTTCCTTGGCCGACCACTGCGTCTACGGTCCTCAACGTTGCCCGTTTCTTTGTGCTTCTTCAAAAGAGCTTGGACAGCACATCTGGAAACCTCTGTCTGCTTTGAAATTTCTGCCTGGGAGAGACCTTGCTGATGCAGTATAAATACCTTGTGTCTTGTTGCTGTGCTGTCTTGCCTTGCCATGGTGTATGACTTTTGACAGTTAACTGTCTTCAGGAACCTCACCTTGTTAGCTGAGTTTGGCTGTTCCTCACCCAGTTTTATTCCTCCTACACAGCTGTTTCTGTTTCAGTTAATGATTGTGTTTCAACCTACATATTGAATTGATGATCATTAGCACCTGTTTGGTATAATTGTTTAATCATACACCTGACTATATGCCTACAAAATCCCTGACTTTGTGCAAGTGTACCTAGAAGAATTGATGCTGTTTTGAAGGCAAAGGGTGGTCACACCAAATATGGATTTGATTTAGATTTTTCTTCTGTTCACTCACTTTGCATTTAGTTAATTGATAAATATAATCTATTAGCATGTCTATTTTTGAAAGCATTCTTACTTTACAGCATTTTTTCACACCTGCCTAAAACTTCTGCACAGTACTGTATGTATATATGTATGTATATATATATATATATATATATATATATATACGCAGAGGGATATATGTAGTATAGTACTTAAATGTGGATGCCATTGGATACATGCATTCACTTAAACACTTGTCAGAGTGGTGCAGGTTGTTCCAATTAAATTTCTTTTTGCAAAGCACTGTGGAATCCCACATAGCACCATAAAATACAGTATTCAGCTCCAATCCATTTTCAAATGCAGGTAGATAATGAACTTCAATATACTCAACAACACTGCTTTAATATCTCCCTCCATATTTATTTGTAGAATTACAGATTTTTTTTATTTTAATTTGAATCTTCCCCCTCCATTATGACAGAATGCTAGCCCCTCAAACAGACTAAACACATTCTTCCAAGCTGCTTTTCTATTCACCGTACTTACTGTACACTCAACAAATCTGACAGGTTGTTTGTGCTAGTCATTAATACAATTAGTGACATCACAGCATTGGTCAAAGGACTTCAACAATTCATAAAAGATGTTTTTTTCTTTTCTGTAAAGTCTTAACTTGATTCATAGCAACAGTGCATAAAAAAAAATCTCATGCTATTTACCACAAAATAAGATGACACTATTGGGAAGGTACTGTATTGACAATAGTAATTACTGATTGATTACATGTTGAAGAAAACACATTTAAAAAAAAAAAAAAAAAATCCAAAAAAATCAATTGTGTGATTTGGTAAACATGTTCAGACTTTTTTTTTTTTTTTTTTTCTTTTCCTCATAGATCCCAAATGTTACATTTAATGCTAAAATTACTTACTGGTAAATAATGACTGTTAATATACTATGTATATACTATAGTTTTGTTTTACATACATGATTGGAACACAGTATAATGTCTAAGCTAATAATTATATCCTGTATTGTTTGCTTCATAATAATAATAATAATACTAATAATAATAACAACAACAATAATAATAAATCTACAAGATTGCCAAGTCTGAAAGGGAAAGAGTACCACCCTGACCCTTAATTTGGGGGGTAATAAATCACTACATGCATCCACCACCGGAAGAGGAGGTAAAGCAGAAGTTCATATAATATATTAAAAAAAGTGACTTAAGACATAAAATTGAATTAGTATTTGTACAGAAAAAAAAAGATGATGATGATGATGATGATGTGGTGGAATAATCCCTCCAGCCTATGATCGAAGAGAAATCAAAAGCAGCAAAAAACAAAAAAAAAACAAAAAACAAAACAAAAATCGTTAGCTGCTTGGTCTTAAGTGCGATTAGTTAGAATGGATTTCAGTTGGATTTGTTTGTTGTTGTGTTTCTCTCTCTCTCTCTCTCTCTCTGGGATGCCTGCTCGGTTAGGGGCTGCAGCACTGGCTTCGGCTTTGTGGGCTGCTGTTCTCTTGTAGGTCCACTCCTCGAGATCGGCTCGCAGTGCCAGTGGCACTCTGGGGCTCATTCTTGGGCAGCTTCTTGGCTACAAAGTGGAAACAAAAACATAGTGATTCAATCAGTCAAAAATACAAGGGGTTGAATATCTCAGTGTAACAAACGTAGCATAACGCACAGATACTATACAGCTAGTTTATGCCTCAAGAACAGGAGGCGAAAAAAGAGAGCTGATCAGTGTAAATGGTCTGTGATTCATGTGCTACCCCTTATAAAAGTTTCCCATAGTAAAAGCATAGCAAAGTGTAATAAAGCACAGTGAAAGCATGGTAAAAGCACAGAGGTATGGTGAAGCATATTAAAAATATTGCAAACCAGGCTTTGACAAATGCACAGTATAAGCACAGGAAAAGCATAGTAAAAGCCACAGTAATCTTTCACTGTATAAAGGTTATACCCCCCCCCCCCGATATGTATTCTGCAACATATATAAGCTGCATCTCCTTGTTGAAAGACAGTTGTAGTCACAGTAGATCTGATCAACTTTAAGAGGCAATAGTATCAGTAAGCTTTTGGTGGGTCAAATGTAATAAATAAATAAATAAATACATACATTTTTATATATATATATATATATATATATATATATATATTTTTTTTTTTTTTTTTATTTATTTATTTATTTAGGGCAGCAGTGTGGAGTAGTGGTTAGGGCT